>NC_045734.1:2160000-2417500 GCF_008692095.1 Etheostoma spectabile | reverse complement strand
CACACACACCTGCCCCATATAAATACCCCAATGTTAAAATTACACTTAAATAATACTGATATAAATGTGGCAAAATTCCAAAAAGTGAGACAAAAACATTATTTATCAGACTGACGAGAACATGTAAAAAAGACTTTGTGCTGAAAGGATGTGCTGTTTCTGAGGACGGATCCTCAGTTTCCACTGACAGGATGAAGCCCCGTTTCATTGGCCGTTTCACTTCCCACCGGCATCTCAGCTGCTTTTATTCTGAAAGTTTAAGTGAGCTCAGCGAGCCCGACGTTCTCAATCAAAATACACTTTCATTTTCATTTTTACATGAAACTATTAAGCCTGTGTTTCATTTCCAAAAGCCGGCCGTGTGGAACTGCTAATGAAACTGAGCTCAGGATGAAGAGGTACCGTAGCAGAGAAAGAAGAAGGGTTGGGGGGGGATTCAGGGATTCAAAGCTACCCATCTTTACCTGGGTGCACGTTTCTTTCTCTGCAATACACCTTTTCATGATGTGGTGACACGACACGACACCACCATAGAACACTGGCTGCACAACACCGACTGTGTGAGTGAGGTGTGTGTGTGTGTGTGTGTGTGTGTGTGTGAGTGTGTGAGTGTGTGTTGTGTGTGTGTGTGTGTGTGTGTGCGCGCTGTAGATCGTTGACTGCAGCGTGCCATGCTAACCGCTGTGTCACAGGTCAGCACGGTGACCAATGGTAAGCCAGGAAAAAAAGGTAAAAGCACAGTCTGCCAAACGTATCAATCCAATCAGACGCTGAGGGCCCCCAGGGGCCACAAAGTACATTAACATTAGGAACAGATCTCTGGGTTTTTCCGTTCCCTGCATCTTTTTCCTAAACCCTTATCATTTTGTACGTTTTGGTGCTTTTTTATACACGCACTGTGCTGTTTTGCCAGTTTTTTGCCTCCTCCATGGTTGTTTGAGTCTCTGTCTGTGATGGCATGCCACTGTCAGCTCATGTTGCTGCACGTGACACACTGCAAAGCTACTCTGGGGAGTTGAAGGGGAAGGAAAGCTTAAGGCCCAAAAAGGCTGAGGCCGGGCCTGGTCCATTCAGGCCTTTACATTTAAAAAAATCTTCGGAGTGAAATATTTGGAACTCCTTAAAGTTGATTCAGCCAGATTAAATTTTTGGAACCCTTACAATTGAGTAATGATGTAATGATGCCATCAGCTGCACCGTGCTCTCGCTTTGTTTCCACTCTGAAGGGAAAGCTAAAAGTCTGGCTTAATCAAAGTGGAGAAAAGCAACATAGCGGATGCTAAGGTGTTAGCATAGATCACCTGAGCCAATGATCTACTGCATGGTGTCTGTGTTTCATCATTTTTATCAACTCAACTCATCCCTGCCTTCTTTTGTCTTTGAATGTAGGTTTTTGTTGTTTTTTCACTCATGCATGTACTGTGCGTGTGCATGTATGTGTGTGTGTGTGTGTGTGCGCGTGTGTGTGTGTGTGTTTGTGTGTTTATGTGTAGGCGTTGAGACGTTCTTTGGAGCGTGTGGAGTGGATGTCGTGCAGCTCCTGCTCCTCCTTGGACTTGATGTCCTCGTACTTCTGCATACGGCTGGCGTCCTTCAGGTAGCCCCAGTTAGCCGCCAGCGCCATCAGGAAGTGGACCTGAGCAAGGAGAGGAGAAGCCCGGCTTAATCAAAGTACACATCTCAACTTGGAGAAATCTCTCAATACATATATAAATACTCAAATCACATGATTAGCTTCCGGTACAATGCAGAATTACTTTGTAAATGCTGCTGTAAGTCTATAAAGCACTGAATGGTTCCTTCACCAATTAATTTCAGATGTCTTCTTTTTTTTTTTTTTTTAGATAATGCTGTTATATTCTGAATTGTCATCACTACATTTCCCTTTACATAAATGAAGGTATTTTCAGCATAAGTTGATGCAGATATAGGTAGAAATAGGTGCATACAAATTCAGTGTTCAAGTGTTACATGCTCAAATTAGTATGGGGGAGGACCCCCAGGCCCACCTTCATCATACGTCACCCCAGCTAATATGAACCGAAGCTGGTTGCAACAAGCCAGGCAAGCCTATCACTGTTTTTGTGATCTGATCTGCATGCGTTGTCCTGTACAGTCCCACAAACACCCCTGATGTGGGCCAGGAGGCCTGAGGGATGCCAGTTGGGATGCCACAAGGTTGTTTCAAACCAACACTCTAGGGAGCGGCCATTTTCTTATCTCCAGGCCAGGCTTTGGGGAAGGAGAACCTTGTAGGTTGGCGCGTAGTTTGTTGACGCCTCTACACACTCTATCAGGAGCACACAGACAGATCTCGGCTATGAAATCAGCGCTGAACTGAAAATCTAACTTCTCCATAACTTTTCGGTTTCATCATCAACTTCAACATGGAAGCGCAGGTTGAGCTCCTCTCTCCGATGGTTAAGCATTATCAACAGTTATCCACGGTGAGACGCTGCATGCTTCAGCTACTGATGTCTACACCCAGACAGGGGACAACACATTTCTGTGTGTGGAGAGCTTTCTGCTGAGAAACTCGTCGGTTATGAACGGAGGGACATTGGAGAGACGGCTGTCCAAACAATCCCTTCAGCGTGATGCCTGTCTCTATGACACGGTTCAACTTGTCCACCTGCTCCAGGAAAACTCACTTACACTTAACGTGAAACGGCCCCGAAATCACCAAACCCACCAGACTCCATGTAAATGATCACTACTTTTAGAATCCTAAAACACACTTCATTTAAAGTCGACAGAAGCAAAATAAAACTACCAAAGGCTGTCTTGGTTCATCTTTCCACTGTTCCGACAATCACCACTCTGGTCTGGTTGAAATAACTCTTATTTCACCCATTTACATGTGGAGATATGCAGGATCTACACACGCTAAAAGTGGTGATTATTTACATGGAGTCTGGTGGAGCTATGCTGCTCTATACACGCTAAAAGTCTTGATTATTTACAGGGAGTATGTAAAGCAGGAAAAGGGATTTGTAAAAGAGAAAGCATTCAGGATACGTGTTTGTTTTTTTGGCAATGTAATAGAATAAACTAAATCACCTGGGGAAAATAAGCCACAAAGAAAAAAATGGTCTAAGAACAAAAACAGGTCTAAGAATGGTCTGATTAATTCAGAAACAGGTTTGGATGAATTAGAGTGCTGACCTGTATGTGGTCACTAGGGGACACCAGAGTTCAACAAGCTAACAACACAGCACATGAGCTGAAATATGCCATAAAGCTCTGCATTCACTTGTATTCATTTAACTTACAGAGACCCAACAATTTCCCACAATTGAGCGAGCATTTGGTGCGACAGTGGCGAAGAAAAACTCCCTTTTAGGCAGAAACCTCGGACAGACCCAGGCTCTTGGTGGGCGGTAGGGACACAGAGACACTGATAAAGATATGCAGAATTATGACTCATAATTATAGTATAGCTTGTTGAGAGAACCATGGATTCACAGGTCCAAGCTGGACACCCGCAGTAGCATCGCAGGTGGATGCAGGGGGCCCGACGCATGAGCTGTGGAGCCCAAGCTTTCTGGAAAAGAGAGGAGCCTACTCCCGAACTACCGCCAAGGAAAGATCAAAGCGGACCCTGCAGACCCAGTCGCCAAGGACTACCTGAGCCCAGCACTGGGAGGATGACAAAAAGGCCTTGTAGATAAAATGTGTGAAGACCATACACACAACACAGGGTTGTGTACCAGGCTGTCCACTGTATGGTCCAAGAGACTGGGAGGAAACCGTGGAGGGTTTGACATGGTGCCTCCAGTGTTATTAAGACCACTGTTCTTAATGAATTTTTACTAAGTAAAAGAGAGTTACTCTCTCTTTTAACAATGGTTTCAGTTTTTTTGCTGTGGTTTTCACTGAGAGGGTTTTTATCATGGCAGCTCCTAAACAACCTTTCAGGCAGTGGCGGCTTGTCAATAGAGCGCGCTGGGGCGCCGCCCCCATCTGAATTCCAGAAATATGAATGTATACAAAAATTGTATAAAAAAAATGATAAAGTTTACTTATACGATGTGTCGGCTGGTACTAAGAGCCTCAGCATTTATTAAAAACAGGCTTTATTGGTTACTATTTTCTACGTTTTAATATGTTTCCTGCGGTTTCATGGCAATAGGTGTCTATGTGAGTCGTTGATTGGTTTCTTAAAGATTCTCCTCCGAACGCATTGCGCTGCGTCACTGGCGAATCAGAATTGGATACATGTTAATTTATCCACTCTAAATGGTTCTCAACATCTGTCACTCAACAGCCCAGGACCCGCCCAGAAGTAGTTTTAGCAACTTGAACTAGTAGGCTAGCTAGTAAGTAGGTAACGTTACACCTGCTGCAGCAGTGAAAGAAAATTCTGTTGTTTCAAATATCCTTTATAAGAAGGAAAGCTGGTGAAAAAATGAGGGTAAAAGACCTCGGACCCCCCCCCCCCGTTCAGATCTACACATTGTGCAACAGACCATGGAACGAAGGAGATCTTATTCACAAAGCTTCTCCAGCACTATGTATGGAAAAAAACTAACTGGATGTGGTATGAGTAATGCCTTCTTTTGCTTTCCCTGTCTGTTATTTCAATGTTCTGGAAGAGAAATGTTGACAACCACAGGGGTACGGGACTTAACCCTCATGTTGTCCTCAGGGTCAAATGACCCCTTTTCCTGTATCAGTGTTCTTTTTAATTACCCCAAATAACACAATTGATTCTACACAATGCTCTATGGGAAAAAAGTGTTGAAAAAGGGACCAAGACATAAGAAAAAGTTAAATGCATCGATAAAAAGCTTCAACAAAAGAGTTTTTCAATTTTGACTGGAAGACAATGCGAGGGTTAAAACATCTCGAGAAGAGTAAAAAACATGAGAGCAGCCTCGGCCACTTAGATAGCATTAAGCTACATCTTTTTGGAAGACTTAGCATCGCGGAACAGCTAGATAAAGGCAACAGAATTGGTTTCAGAAAGCACAACGAAGAAGTAACAAATAATCCAAAATCCTAGACTGTGTGCGCCAGTGTTTAAAGGAACAGTGCAGAATAAGCTACTGGAGTGTATGCTGTCTGTTGGGAGGGAGACCAGCACAGCGATTTTATCTCAGTCCTGGCAGCTGAGACAATAGATATTCCTACACAGAATGACTGATGACAAACACATCGCGCAGGAAAGATTTTTTTGATTTTGAAGCTCCAGAAGAGGAAGATAGATTCAGTCCATGTAGTAGGATGCATCCAGGACATTCAAAAGATCAGGTAATAAAGATGTAGCTGTTTGTATTTCTGTTATTATTGCAATATAATACTTATGATGATTAATTATCTCCATGCAATGGCTGTGGCTCTCAGCAATGAAAGGCGTGCTGCAGAGGTGAGTTTGTGTTGTAGAAATCGGTCACTGTCATAACAAAAAGTGCCAACGAAGCAGAATTATTTGTTGCTGAAAACGCTGCTGTTCACTGGGTATAGTAAAGTCATTCTATGTTTTTTTTTATTTTATTCATTTTTTATGTGTATTAACCACACTTTTAAAGTAAAGTATACTGAAGTACAGTAATCGAGTACATTTATTTAGTAACTGTCGGGACTGTTGGAAAACGATCCTCAGTGTGGCTCTTTTATTTTAATAGATCGTAGAGTACTGCTCCGCATTCCCTGAAGAAGCACTGAACACTCGGGGTGGGGTGGGGTGGGGGGAATCGACACAGCATAGTATCGCGATTTTTTTCAGTGGCAATGCTTTATCGATACACAGGCGCCAAGTATGGATCTGTTAATGTATATTATATATTATATATTTGTTGGTCAGTTTGTCCCATTTTGCAGCAATCACATTGAAGTGATATGACAAACAGAGAAATGTTTCTTTTTAGATAAAACAGATGTTGGCAACCATTTGGGGACGTCATTTGAAATTGGGAAAAATTAGAAGTTGCAAAAAAGGTTATAAATTGCAGTATTTCACAGAATATTGCAACATGTTTAAAATCGCAATAATATTGTGGCATGAGTATTGCGATGATATCATATCGGGAGGCGTCTGGTGACTCCCCCCCCCCCCCCCCCCCCCCCACTGAACACCACCTTGACTGCCTATCCAATGCTCAATGGGACCAATCTGAATCTCCAGCAAGGATTCAAATCCTGTTGTAGTGCTCTGGATCTCTTCCAAGTTTTCATGGACAATAATCAGTCCGAGTTGTTTTCAGAGACTGTGACCTCCCTGAAAATCATCATCACCACGCCCATGACCACTGCCGAGGCTCAGAGGTGCTTCTCAACTTTTAAAAGGGTCAAAACAATAAACAGGAACACTATGATCCAAGAGCCTGAAGGCCTTAGCCTCCCTCTCAATGGAGAAAAAGCTGGAGACTGAAATTACTTTAACCAGAGAGTCAGTGACAAGTTTGTCACTTTAACCCTTGTGTTGTCTTCCTGTCTTATTAACTTATTAACTTTAGTTTTACAGTTAGTTTTGGAATGTATTGTTAATAAACCTCCTTTATAGGAAATTATACCTAATGTTTGAGTTAGAAACGCAAAAATTAGGAATTATTTAGTCTAAAATTAAAGGAATGGATGTTGATGGATAATCACAGACTGGAATATGTCAACTTTTACTCAATACTATTTCAAAACCTCTTCAATTTTTTTCTCCAAATGCTATAAAATTGAACATGACAACCTAAAATTAATGAAAGTAGAGATTTGTACTTGCCAAAGAGTGTTGTGTGGAATCAATCATGTTATTTTGGAGAATTAAAAAAAGACACTGATATAGGAAAACGGGTCAATTTGACCCGAGGACAACATTAGGGTTAAACAAAAGAAGGGTGAAATTTCTAGTTTAGTTTCTAGTATTTCTAGTAGTTGCCAATGTTTAGTCAAACAATAAGCAAATTACTCAGTTCATGTTGTGCTTAAGCATGTGCGTGTTTAAGTTCAAGCAACATTAGTGTTTTTGGTTATTGATTTAGATATGTGTGTGTTGTTCCTGATATGCGGTGCCTCAGATTTCAGGTGAAGCCAAAATGGCCTTCTATGTGAGCAGGAAGAACAGAGTGGAGGACTGAGAAGGGCAGGGGGTCAGGTGGGTGTTGCTCTGTAACAACAGGGCTAGAATTCAGATTTCATTAACACATGGAGATTTAGATGCTTTTAAACAGTGTGGTATACTAATATTGTCTGTTCTGTTATGGGGTAATTGGGGGCAGCTGTGGCTCAGGTGGTATATTGGTCTCCTACCAATCAGATGGTTGGTGGCTCGATCCCTGGCCCTGCTGTCCCAAGTCAAAGTGTCCTTGGGCAAGACACTGAAACCTGAATTTCAACACAAAGTATTGAAATGAAATGAGCTGGTGTGACCATGGAGACGGGAGACACGGTTGGGTGGTCAGTTTCAGTGTCAGTGGTCAGTGTAATATGAGTCCGCTTGTGTGGCACGTATAATTGCACAAATCCACAATGTCCTCCTCTCTGGATTTCTGTTCTGAGATGGGATTCTGTAGAAACACATCCCAGGCTGGCCTCCTTTCGGTTTGTGCATCCAATTAACTAACAACTATCTGACAGTTTGGCTCCAGTGTGTTTAAAGCTGAGCTGACTCGTTGGCAGACAGTGGAGGACAGCTTCTTTTTGCTCTCCAGGTAGGCGTTCCCATAGCGCCGTGACATGAAAACTATGAATAGGTGCTTTGAGAATGGTTTCTATCACTTGCACTTAGAGAGATTTTGTACAATAATATACTTTTTGAGTGTGGAGCACTGTAGGTGTGTCCATGTCATTCCTACTGTAAAGTAGATACACGGGTTAAAGGCCGTGCCTATCAGTGCCTATTATCCCCCCCCCTTGCCCATGGCCAATCAGCTATGAGTGTAATGGTCTTCACCATGGCGATGACAGCAGCTCCTGCTCCAGCCAGTGTGCACACGAACAGATGGAAGGTCAAGTCCAGCTGCAACACAAGAAATTCACAGTTTACACTGTTCTGCTCTTTGTCTTGGAACAGGTCATGCATTCTATCAGCTGGCTCTTCTCACCTCGTTGGATTCACACATCTTGAAGAACTTCTCAGATCCTGTACACACCTTCCTCTCCTCAGAGATGGCCACCGCTCCTGATGAACACACACACGTCTCATTACGCAGGCCATCTATAAATCAACTGAAGAACTTTCCTGCAACTCTGAAAGAGTCTCTGTAGTTACTGAATTAGATTGGCCAACAGGAAGGAAGGGTCTTGTGTGACCACAGTGGGTTGCTGGGGACAATGCACTCACACATACCTCAATATTATCCAAACTTTCATAAATCAGTGAATTATTAGAATCCTTCCCTATGAGACATGTCCATTAGATGCAGTAATGAGTCTGCTGACAGCATGCTAGTCTGCACTTTAAAGTGGACAACACATGGCATACTGCCAGAGCCTGCACAACGACTCTTGGTGTGTGTCTTTGGTCAATCAAACTATCTGTGGCTAAAGTCTTGGCAAAATGAAACATTCATATTTGAAGTTCAGGTGATCTTAGTCCCAGCAATATCCTATCACCATTTCAATCACTGACTTTGCACAGAAACCCCCAAAACTTTAACTGTGCCCACAAGTAAACATGGACCGTCATGCTGTATTGTCAGATTTGAAATGCATATTCAGTCTAAATGATTGTATTTAACTTAGTTGTTCCTTTGTTTTAGTTTTTTTTTTTTTTACTTTATTTTGCTTCCTGCATGTTCTTTCACACAACCCATCCTCATATCCAAGCAGAAAATAGATTTTGTCCTAAAACTGTTTCATATGTAAAATGACAAAGTCAGAGACGTGCCAGTGGCACCTTAAAGGTGCAGTAGGTAAGACTTATAAAACTAACTTTCTGTCAGATTTGCTGAAACTGACCCAATGTTTGAGTAGAACTACATGAAGCAGGTCATTTGGTGTAGCAGGTAATGAGGGGGCACCACCTAAAGTCTTTAGTGCAATCTGCAGTCCTGCAATCTTGTTCAGATGCACCAGTCAGGGCCAGGGGGGGTGTCTAACTGTATCAAATACTGCTCAGGCACACGCATACATTCACCAAGGAAGTATGCCAATGTAGTTATAAGGGTAGATCCTAAATCGGATCTGCTACCATGGTCAACGTAGTCAGGTCAGAGAGGATCTTTGGTTTGGTTTGGGCATGGGGAGTGAGGATTGTTTAAGGTTAGGGTAAGAATACCAGCATAAGCCAATCAGAGGCAGAATAAGGCGGGCCATGAGGCACGTCTTTTCATTGACACGTCTAGTGGATCCGATCTAGCATCTACCAGTTATAACCCTTGAGTTGTCTTCCCGTCAAAATTGAAAATCAAAACATTTTGTTGACACCTTTATTGAAATTGTACCTAATGTTTGAGTTAGAAAAGCAGAAATTAGGAATTATTTAGACTAAAATTAAAGGAATGTATGTTGATGGATAATCACAGACTGGAATATGTCAACTTTTACTCAATACTATTGCAAAACCACTTCAACTTTTTTTCAAATGCTATAAAATGGAATAAGACGCCCCAAAATCACCCATCAAAATGACCCCAAAGAGTGTTGTGGGGAATCAGTCATGTTATTTTGGGTAGGGGTCAATTTGACCCGAGGACAACATGAGGGTTAAAAGCCCCAGACTCTGCAAAAGGACAAAGATTGGGGGGGGTGGATCACTAAACCATGTGAAGCCAAAAGTCAGCTTTGACACAGCACTACCACCAACTGAGACAAACACATGTCCAAGTCCAAAGGCCGTCTAGCAACCTCTTCTAATAACCTCAGAGGCACAGACCGGGCTGGTTCAACGACTAATACAGTCCAGGTTAGTTCAGCTTCATCAGTCCTTTTGAGTAGGGAGAAGATTCCGGGCTCCATTGTGGCACATGGTACACTGTGGGCTTTCTACTGGTAATTTGGCAGTGGTGTCGCACACACACAGGTTTTTCCATCGTGTGTGCCAGTACTTGCCTGCACAAAGTGGGAGGATGCGCACAGTATGTGTTCTGTCAGTAAGCAGGCAGTGCAGGGAGAATTTGCAGTCAAGGATTATGAGAACATGTATTGTAGCACAGATGAATGGCAAACTGTATTCAGAAGCTGCCCAATACCTTCTGTGGAAAAGAATCAACCCGTTTCTTCTTTAATAAATCCCAAAGGGCAAAAAGACATGTTTCTTTCATTCTGTCCTTTAGAGTTGTGATCTGAATGATCAGAAGAATTTGGACTCAGAAAGCCAAGATGGATAGAAGCGTTCCTCTGTCTGTCTCCATGGTTTAAATTGAAGTGGAATACATACATACAACATATTGTAAGGTCTGCTGTCCTAAAGAACATTGCAGAAGATAAAGCAGAGATGATAACTAGATTTATTTCGAGAGATATTTAAATAGAAGTGATGTTACCAAGGTACATACCGAACTGACGCAGGTCCAGGCAGAAGTTGGCTCCCTCCACCAAGCTGGTGTTCTGACACATGGACCAAACGTTGAAGTACATAAAGACGGGCAGGCTGGTGAAGGCTGTCACTCCGAGCCAAACCAGGAAGAACA
The DNA here is from genome assembly GCF_008692095.1 of Etheostoma spectabile. Classification (NCBI taxonomy): domain Eukaryota; kingdom Metazoa; phylum Chordata; class Actinopteri; order Perciformes; family Percidae; genus Etheostoma; species Etheostoma spectabile. The sequence goes on along the minus strand of NC_045734.1, from coordinate 2,406,935 downwards.
GGTAGGCCAGGAAAATGAGCTGAGAGCACAGAGACAGTACATCAGATGGGTTACTGTCCTTAAACACACCATTCATTGGAAACCATTTGTTAAAAGTTGTGATTGCATTGAAAAATGTATAAAGCGTTGTTAAAAACACACACACATTCAAAGAGCAATGATGTTTTAGTTTCAGGCTTACATTTTTGGACACAACTCAACTCTTCACACTGGTCTCAGAACAGGCTCAGTGCAGACACACACACTGTCACTCAACACACTCAGGGCCCAACTTCACCGATATGAGCACATGGTGTGAAGCGCCTGGCGCAGCTGCGTTTACAGCGTGTCCAAATCCCCTTTTGCTAGTGCGCCGGGTGCATGGTCCTAAAGGGTTGTACTTAGTGACTTCATTAATCAGAGGTGTATCCTGGGTAACATGCAATCAACCAGTCAGCGGTCATCTCTCATTCCCTTTAAAAGCCAGGCGCGGTTGTACGTGTTGATGATGAGGATTTCACCATAATATTTTTATTTTTAATTGTTTGCATGTGTGTGTGTTGCTGCGCTTCCTTGTGTGTGTGTGTGTGTGTGTATATGCGTGTGTGTGTGTGTAACAGGCATAGTGTGCACGCACTGTGCACGAGCCTAGGCACATTTTACTAATGCGCTGTTAAAATAACAATTAAATGAGGCGTTTTTGACTTTAGACCAGGTTTTTATTGGTCAATGGTGCGATCAGAATGCACCTGAACACACCTCCCTGTAAGACCAGCACACCCAGAATGTACCCGAACACACCTCCCTGTAAGACCATCACGCCCAGAATGCACCTGAACACACCTTCCTGTAAGACCAGAAAAAGTAATAAAGGTAACAGTAAAAAAGAATAGAGCGTCTAATCCTGCCTCTCCCCAGCATCATGCAGCAGTTATCTTCATCACACTGGATGTCTGCATCACTTCTAAATACTAATGAATGTGGTGTTTCCACTGCTTTCACCTCAATTACTTTCTGAAACACAGTAAGGACGCAGTTTTACCATAGTAAAGATGTAGCGTTTTTCACTTAGTATGTAACCACCGCAAGACGTCTGGGTACAGGAAACGTGACATGCGTGTCACGCTCCCTGGTCTCCTGGGTGAAAGTCCTGTGTTTTTCCCATCCGCCCCCCCCGACCAAATTCCCTATACGGATTTTTGACCCTTTCAAACTACTTGCTAAGGCGTAAGTTCACACGCAATCGCAAGGTAATGTAAGTCAACGGAGGCCAAAAGGCGCGGATAAACACGCTAAAAAGCGATGATAACACGCCAATAATGGCATACGGATTGGCGTGTCATGCATGCGCCACTTCATGTGATCAGTCTGGGAGTGTGTAGACTTTTGAAAACTGTGTTCTAGCGATGAAAAGGGAACTAGAGTTTGGTCCCCATGAACTGTTGCTGTGCAGACTCTAGTTAGAGGTTTGCACCTGTGGCTCACAGTTATGTAGCAAATGAAAAACAACTGAAATGGGGTTCCTATTACAGTTGTTTTTTCATTGGTTTCAACATATATATATATATATATATATTATATAGTATTATATACATATATACATAATATATGTGTATATATACATATATGGCTGTCAATAGCTCAGTCCCTAGGTATTGTCCTTGAGCAAGGCACCAAAGCGCTTGTCATGTGACATGAAAGGTCTCCATTACTACATGTATAGGTCTGGGTGTGTGTGTAATAAATAACAACAGAGTGAAAAACTGAAATTTCCCCTTTCTTTCTTTCTTTTTCCTTTCCCTGTATCTTACTGTGTACGGGAAATGTACTGCATGTATATATGGTTATGTATACATATATATAATATAAAATATCATATAGATATATATATATATAAAACCTAAGATTTTAAAAAGTGGCCAAATGACTTTTACATTCTGTACTGAATTAGTATGCAAAGTAGACTAATTTATTCAATTGTGTATGTGTTTGTGTGTGTGTGTGTGTGTGTGTGTGTGTGTGTGTGTGTGTGTGTGTGTGTGTGTGTGTGAGATGAAATTGTATATTATATTATCAGACTTATCATTAACTACCCAATCAGTTACTCTTTCTGAGAGCGTCATGAAGTGTGTGTATGTGTGTATGACATACGAATGCGGTGAGGCAGCGTCCACATGCGGTGATTTTGAACTCTCCATAGAGATCCCTGATGGCTCCGGTGGTGAAGAACCCCTCCACCAGCAACAGTACTCCAAACACAAAGAATCCAGCTGCCAGGCCGTAGATGATGTACTTCAGGATGTCAATACTGTGCAGAGAACACCACACCCCCCCACCCACACACACACACACACACAAAGTCGTTAAACTTGACTAATTACTAATTACTAAAAGGCAATTATCAGTTCAGCATCATCTGTATTGGAGAAAAGAATCAATTCATCTGATGTTTAAAGGTCCAATGGCATGAAACATTTTTAACAGTAATATGAGTTCCCCCAGTCTGCCTATGGCCCCCAGGGACTAGAAATGGTGATAGGTGTAAACCGAGCCCTGGGTATCCTGCTCTACCTTTGAGAAATTGAAAGCTCAGATGGACCGATCTGGAATCTCGCCCCTTATGAGGTCATTAGATGAACACAGCTGATAAAACTGACGAAGACTAAAGGCTGCAGAAATGCTAGAGTCTTCCCAGTAAAGTATCTCAAAAGTAAAGGTTTGTCATATGATCAGTTGTCCCTGCTGTTATGAAAAACTTGACTGGAATGTAAGGGGATTGCAATTTATACTTATTATACCAAAACCTGAAAACCCACAGGTAGGACTAGGGTCATTGGAGGTAAAACAAGTCACTCACATGGTGAACACATCCAGCGTTTCTCCCGGGGCTCTGATGACTTCAAAGTAGTTCTGAAGGATGGTGACGGTGCCGCTCAAAGCCTCGTGGCCACACCCACAGAACAAGGCCACGCCCATGTAGAGGAGGACCGTAGCGATGAGGGAGGCCCAGGGCAGACTGCCCACACAGCGCTCACAGCACTCCTTACAACCTTAACACACAGAATTCATCTTTTCAAATAGTCGGTGTGATGAAATCAATTTGAATCTATAAATGGGCACAGCAGGTGACAGAATGTTCATATGTACTAACAAGATGATTCAGAAAGCTTTAAAGCATGCACACGCACCATGGACCTGATGATGTAACACAGTAAACTACGTCAATGAGAGGGACTATACTGCGTCTCAAAGCGTCTTCATTAATGAATGATCAGTTGGATTAGCAGACTTTTTCTATGGAGAATACAGTCCTCTTCATTTTTTTCTTAAGAAAATACAAATCGTATGATTTACAACATGCCCTTCCCCTCCCAGGGGATGGGACAATTACACCCCCATACCAATGATATGGATATAGATGCCACTCAACCAGCCATGCCGAAACACTGATTTATGAACTTCAATGGAAAATAATCTCAGAATGAAATAACAGGAAAAGGGAAACGCTCATTTGTTCCTCTGGAGTGTTTTAATCCAAACCACCATCTTTTTTCCTAAAAGTAATGAGTCATTTTTGGTGTCTACACTCATGTAGAAAGGGTGGAAAGTCCACACATTGCCCATTTTTTTCAAACATCGCCAACCTAGCCACTTCACAAGCCCACTCCTGGATAGACGGCAGCCCTTCATTCTTCCATCCTCTATCATTAATCTAGTCTGGATTTATTGTGTCGTTCAGACCCATTCTAACCAATCTGGGGGGAGTCCAATAGAAGCGATGTGTGATCTTGAACTGAACGAGGCTCAGCCTCACATCACGTGACATAGTTTCATTTAATTTTTTTTTTTTTTTTGGACCGGGACAGTGTACATTAATTAACATTGTTGTAAATGCAGCAGAATTAGCCAAAGGGCTATTTTTCATCCGTTGTCCCTTGACAGATCTTAAAGTTGTCCCCCTGAAAAACAACAATAAGAAGATTACAGTGAACAATACAAATATAAAAAGCAATTGAATATTCCTTCAGATTCTGTCCCAGTAGAATAGACTAATCTTAATGCAGGATTTTAGAGACACTGAGGCTACTATGGGGGTATTTAGATTAAGATATTAGATAACCATGTCAGTCGGCAGTAGCGTGAATGATCTGTCAATCGGGCGACATCAATCAGTGGTCCAGGCTATAATCTGGAAACACAGAAGAGGCTAAAATGATCATCTGATAATGAATGTTGTCAATAATGATTAATTCACGTTTCGTTTAAGCAAGTTCACCCTACTGTCACCACGGAAACCTAATCCTGACCATCTGTCTCCTCAGCACGTCTCACCTGTCCCTCCTGCCAAATAGGATTCACTGGAATGATATTATATTTTATATTATATACATAGGAAATGCTTCCCAAACAGTGACATCATACTATGTAATGACACTATGGTGATGCTAGGTGAGCCTACAGGTCTCTTTCTCCTCATCCTATCCATCTCTTCCCTTCCCAAAGCCCAGCTCTGACTGGCTCAGTGAGGTAAGGAAACACAGGGTGGATTTATATTCATACGCCACCGGCCTCGGATAATAAAAGAATACTGGGGTGAGGGTCAAACTAACTAGCTGCCATACTGATGGATGATAACTGCTGTGTGAACGCACAGCAGCTGTTGGTCCACATAATGTCTGGGGATGAATGGACTCAAACTCTCTAGTTAGGCTACCTGTATCACAGTGTGCGTGTGTGTGTGGTTGTGTGTGTGTGTGTGTGTGTGTGTGTGTGTGTGTGGTGTGGGTGTGTGTGTTGTGTGTGTGTGTGTGTGTGTGTGTTGTGTGACTCATCGTGCTGCTAAGGTTTAATTGACCAGCCTTGTTGCTATGCCAACCGGGGTTTGGGCAGGAGCCTGCTGACCCACTTTGCCTGTAGCGTTGTCATGGCAACAGTTGTGGCTCTGCAAGTATTAAAGTCACACTAATGCCCGTTTTCACACACACACACGCTCGCACATAAACGCACACACAAATACACACACACACACACACACACACACACACACACACACACACACACACACACACCACACACACAGTCAGTGTTCAGCTTCCTGAAGGAACAGAGGAACAAAGATGGCTGCTGCACAGTAGGAAGCTACCATTTTACACTGACTGAATCCATTTAATAAAAGATTCATGGCTGCTGTGCTACATGCTAATGTTGCTCTGTATACACGCAGCATTTTGGAAGTGACCAAAGTTTAAGAGACTTTTATTTTGAAATCACACGAAACAGGGGTAAGCTGCAAAAAAAACTGTTTTGGGCATTGACAAAATCATTTCTTCTTTTTTTTTTTTTTCGCGTAAACATACACCAATGTAGTACCAGCTATAAAATCAACTTTTCACGTTTTTCTGGACTCTCTTGCATATTTTTTTTGGATTACTTTGAACAAAATCCGTTTAAGTCTGTCGGAACTGGGGACAGCTGGTGACTCCCAGTTATGCACATTTGGGAGAGTGGAGCGAGGTTAAATTTTTTACAGTTTGGGGTAAATTTTTATAATGAAAGTGTAAATAAAATTTAATGAAATGTTTTCTGGTTTTTTTATTTAAATTCGGTCAGAAACATTGCTTGGCTTTATGTAACCCTACGCATTTGCATTTGAGCATCCTTTAAATTTTTTTGTTTAAAACCCATTTTCACTTTTTTAATTTTTTACTTGCCCCTATTTTATCCGGCGGGGAATTAACTTTTTTTGCCACGGGGCGGGGAGTGCCCAATTTTTACCCCCACTAGCAATTTTGAATGTTTCAATCCATTTTTTTGTATTATTCAAATTTTTTAAATATAAGCAAGTAAAAATATGTGAAAAAAGGAACCTTTATTGCCCACTCTGCTCCTGGGGTCCCATCTTCCAGCTGAGGGGCGGCACTTGATATGGATTCTTGGGATGACTTGTGGTTTTTTCCTCAAATTTTAAAAAGTAGTTTTTCCTTAAACCAACAATTTTGTTTTAATTTCTAAGCGAGTGGGGTGAAGGACGCTCGTTATGGGGTAAGCGTGGGTCGTGCCGTGGCGACTCACTCATCGTCACATTGTGAGGCGAGCCCCCATCGTGAGTGAGTAATATCCCATCTTTTTCTGTCGCGCAAGAGTTTTGTTTCTGTTTCGTAATCGTTTTCAGTGCTAAATAACCGAAAAAATATTTAGCCGTAATGAGGTACTTAGGTATTATGCCGCTTTTTTAACGTTCCCTTTGGCTGTCTGCTTATGCAGACAGGAATCTGACTGACCCAAAAATTTTACGCAGTATTAAGTGAAATAGGTCGGGTGTAATGTGCTGGGCTCCCAGCAGGGGCAGCATGAATAATGTTTTTTACGATGCATTAAAATGGGGTCTGAAAAATGAATTTGGGGGAAACCCCCAAACCCTAGTAACAAAACGTTCCTTCTTTTTCCTTTTGCCACATTCAAAAAGTCCTTTTCTTTTTTACTTGCCCTCAATAGTTGCTTGTGCCGGCATGGGCCTCCAAAACACCGGGGTTTTTTTGCCACAGTTTTTAAACCGAGCACGGAGTGCCCTTAAAAACCCCCCCCACCCGCCACGGGGTTTTTTACAAGAAAAGTCCCCCGCCATTTTTAAAAAGCCCTCACCCTTGGCTGGTGGCGGTTGCAAATTTTCCCAAACCCTTTTTGTATCAAATCTTTTTAATTTTCACGGTGCGGGAGGGAAATATTTATTGCCCCCTTTTTCATTTTCAGTCAGCCCATGTTCAAAAACCCTGGAATCCTTAAAAAGACGTGATTGTCGGGATGGACCAGACGTTGGGAGCATTGGGGTTTAATGTATTTCTGAACATGACTGTGACCTTGCCACGGTCGCTAGTGAAGTGTGGAGCCTGTTTAATCCCCCGGGCTTTCCCGATTTTTGGGGTAAACGCAGAAAGACCCTGACCTGCTAAAAAGTGGGACAGGCTGAACACACACGGCTGTGTACGGCATCACTGTACGGCTGTCTCTCTTTGTTTAGGTAGATTTGCAGACGTGAAACGAAGCGAGTCTTTGGGTGCCGTGGATCTGCACATGGGTAATGCTTCTTAAGTGATCGCACCCTTGACTTAAACGTTTGTCAAACCCGTAACACAAGGGCGCTAACCACTTTCCCCCAGGAAAGGGATCTTAATCTCTTTTACGATTTTATAATGGGGGATTTTAAAAATCTTAATTGCCTACAAAGTTTTTTTCTATTTTGAATTTTTTTATTGGGTGTCTGTGGTACTTTTACCCCTGTTTCTTTATAGGAAAAAGGAATTTTACCCATATATATATGGGGGTTTCTATTTTTTATTAATATTTTAAAAAATTTTCCCCTTTTAAAAACTTATGAAAAACAGAGGGTTTTTGGCGAAAGAAAATGATAAACCCATCTAATAAGAAATTTTTCAATAAAAAAAAATAACCCCTCCAGTTTCCTGTACTCTATCAGTCATTATTAAAAAAAAAACAAAAAAACAGCACCTTAAAAATCAGTGAGATTAACGCCCAAAACACAAGCCCCGGAAGCAGCGTGAGGGGCCCTTTTTATTTGGTCCCATGTTTCCAAACTTTGGCCTCGCATCAAAACAAACAGGGAATTCCATTGGTTCAACGGGTTTTTAAAGACCCAAATTAAAAATTTCCCAAAAGGAAAATAGCTTTATTTTTTTGCGACTTTTCCGTAAACCCCTTTTGTTCCTGCGCATCATGGGCCAAATCACCCAAAAAAAACACACTACACCACACCCACACCACACCACACACACCACACACAATTCCACTGCCAAAAAATTGTCCTTTGGGCCAAATTCCCCCTTTTCCATCACTACGTCTGGTGTGGGACCTGGAAACACTTCCCGGGATCGACGCAAGTTTCGAATCATCGAATCCCTCACAGCAACCAATACAGCAACTAAACTTGGGGGTGGGTTTAGATTTTAAAAAAAGACACATCCCGAAAACCCACCCTACCTCACCCAAACAACTCCCGGATAGGGCCAGCCCCCGCGACGAGGGGCTGCAAATTAATGCAACAAAAAATTCAAGCTCGGTCCCCAATCCCCAAAAAATATAAAACAAAAATTGGGTTTATAAAAAAGCGCTAGTGTTTCAAGTGAGGGTCATCTTTTTGGGGGATGAAATTGCTCAGTAGGCCCTTTTTTTCAAACCCAAACTGCCCCCCATATTTTAATTTTTATGTAAAGGGACCTTTTGGGTGGGTTTTTAAAACCCTTTGTGCAGTCTGCCCAGAAATGTGAATCTGGTAAAAACCCCTTACCAGAAAATGTTGCAATCGGGCTAGGGGTTTAAACCCTTTCCCCCAGCGTTCAACACTTAAGGGATTCACTCAAGGCGCACAAAGGACCCGGTGTTTTAATTTCTTTTTTTGTATTCCAATTTGTATTTTTAACCTGTTAACCAAACAAGAACCAGTTGGAGTGTGGGTGATGCAAACAACATACAATAATATCTAAAATACAATTAAAATCTATCCAATACTAAATTAAGCAATGAGGCCCTTGATCTGATGTCTACCATAATTTCAACATCTTAACATTATCCAGTTTAGATCAATAGATGGATAGATAGATAGATAGATAGATAGATAGATAGATAGATAGATAGATAGATAGATAATAGATAGATAGATGATGATAGATAGATAGATAGATAATGATAGATAGATGAATAGATAGATGATAGATAGCTGAATAGATAGATAGATAGATAGATAGATAGATAGATAGATAATAGATAGATGAATAGATAGATAATAGATAGATAGATAGATAGATAGATAGATAGATAGAGTCTTTATTGTCCCATATGGATAATCATTTCTCTTCTTGTCATGTTCCATAGAACAACACATGTGAAGACACAAAAAAATTTAACACACAAGATACCTACATTAACACATCAAATGCTGGCAGTATTATTTAGCACTGTGATGTTGGTGGGGGCAAACCCTTTTTTGAACTAGGCTTTAGTCCAGTTTGGTGCTCTATATCTTAACTCACGGAACTCAAAAGTGTGGCTGCTTCCATCACGTTGGAACCAATTCATTTTCGCAGTTAAACCAGCCATCATAATACAGCGGACAGGAATGGGATAAAAAGCATCCTGTCCATAATTCAGTAGAAGAAATGGATTGGAAGAACTCACATTCTTCCCAATAATTGTTGATGGTGCCGATGACATCACAACGTTTGACCGCTGGAAATTCCCACATTATATGAAAATGTGCCAGGAGTGCCGTGAGGACAGAATGAGCAGGTCGGGGAGGGATTTGGTGAGAACTTTGTGAGATTCTATGGGGTGAAGTAAGTCCTCATGACTAAATTATAGTGGATCCTTTTATGACCAGTGTTTCTAGAAGCAAGTTGAATGTTGGACCATACCCTGGACTATTTGATGTTGGGAAATCCTTTTTCCAACCACTACAAATTGTTGGGCTTTGGACTGAGTGAGTAGAGTTAAATTTAGATGCAAAGATAAACTTGTTGTGCCTGAGGTATAAAGTCTGTGTATTGGTTGACTGTCCATATTACAACCCCAGGCAACACCATAGGCATTGAGAGCCACTCTAAGATGTAAATAAAAGAAAACTGTCGAGCCAGAAAGACTTTAATTATCCTTTAAATCCTGGAGTGCCCTGTGTTGTAAGATAACACGTGCATAGCTTTTCTGCCCAGCGAGGAAACAAATAGGCTTACAAAAGAACATGCAAATGATATGTATGAGATCATTTTTCCTATCGCCAAACCAGCATTAGATGAGCGCTGATGGACTCGGACTTAAACTTTTGATTTTTTGTATGGAATAATGGCGTATTGTTGGAACATTATCTAATTATGTGGTTTGACTCTAGATTCTGTTATAAGGCACCAGGAATTTGTCACCTCGAAGCTGAACTCGTTTTTTTGATGTGATTGTGTGTGTGTGTGTGTGTGTGGTGTGGTGTGTGTGTGTGTGTGTGTGTGAGAGATTATGACTACACATTATAATATGTTGTATATGTTATTGTACTGGATGCTTTTCCTACCTGCAAGGCTTTGTGCCCTTCATTCTGTTAGACATTAGTGTCAATGAACAGAGCACTACATGTAAGCATCCCCAGTCTGTCCTCATCTGGGCATAAGGCTGCGCTAACATGTAGGATAAAGTTGTATTTCAGCAGCTGTGTGTCTGTTACAGCGCCATTCTCTCTCCCATGATCACGTCTCGCTGATTATGGGAGAGAGAGGACAAACAGCAATGAAAGAGAGAGGAGGAGGAGGAGGAAGCTCCAGAGGGACCAACCACAGTGATAGATGTAAACCCAAAAAAAATTCAATCATCAACGTCAATCACCAGCTGAAAATGTGAAAGGGTACACTTTTGGAATATAAGAATTACAGCATTTAGTTGTCAAATAACAACAACACAAAGTTATCCTCTTTATTTCTGATTGTTTCACAGCAGTGATGTTTTAAAGCACAAATAAACACACACAAACACACAAACACACATGCATACACACACACACACACACACACACACACACACACACACACACACACACACACACACACACACACACACACACACACACACACACACCTACACCTCAGTGGCAATGCAGAACTTCACCCTGTCTGTTTCTGTGTCTGTTTAAGTTGTGCACTGTTATTGGCTGGGGGTTACACACCCCTGACGTCCATAAACATCCCAACTATCCAAAAGAAAAAAGAAAAGAGAAAATGCACAGAGATGATTAAGAGGAATTACTTTTGTAGTGGTCCTTGTTTTTTAAGGATAATACTGCATATTATCCTTAAAACAACAATCAAATGCATTCCATAATGGTAAAAATAATACTAAAGTTGTTTAGTTATGAGGATGTGTTAATTTAACTGTATACTATTCCAAAAAAATATCTTTGCAATCTACAAACACAAACCTTAGTAGTGTGCAAATGTAAACTTATTAATGGACCAAAGAAAACCATTCATGTTGCTTTAAAGCTGCTATTCTGTAAAGCCAATTTCCACTATCATTAAACAATTAATTTTCAAGATAGTCTTACTGTTAACAGGGAAATCCTCCGGACATTTTTTTAATTGTGTAAATTGAAAATGAGTTTGGTATATTTTGACCACCTGTGTTTTTTGGTTGTTGAAGAATAGCCAGTCTTATTCTTGGGCGCTTATTTGTCAGATAAATTTGTTGTGAAGAATGAAGTATGTTGCAGTAGCCAGCTGGAGAAGAAATATGTATCATAGAGCAGCAGGAGTTGATCCTAGGAATGCTGTTCAACTCAACTATAGAGAAGCGTGCTTAAATAGATTGGGGAATCGAAGACCACCTTGAAAGATCAGCCAGTATTGTGTTGAGTACAGCACCATATTTATCGGTAATGATTTTAGCAGTAGAGGAAGAAATGTTCAAACCTCATTCAGAGGAGGCCGAGCAGACATGGACCAATTTATCTTGTAGCCTGAGATGTCCTCAAATTTAGAGAAACTCTCAAAGAGAATGGAGAGCTGAGTGGAAGTGTCACTAACATAAAGAAGAATGTCATCTGCATACAAAGATAAGTGGTGATTAGTATTTAGCAAATCACATTAGCATTAGCAAATCAACTGGGCCAGAGACAGAGCAACAGAAAATGACAAAGAAAGATGATGAATGTGTTACCAACCAAGACCATGGTTGTCATGTAAAGTTGTTTTCACATGTAACTCTGGTGCGGATCCAACAAACAAACTCTGAACCAGTTGAAAACAGGTGTCTCAGTTCGCTTACAAGTCAACTAGAATTCTGTTCACCCAAACACAGGAAGTGAACCAAAAACAGAGCATTTAATAGCCTGCAATTTCAACCTTACACGCAATTTACAGACCTACATTTGATGTTGGGGTGATAACTTTCTAATCCATAAGCTGTTCTGACCACAAGTTGCTGTTCGTCGTCTGTGTGACATCATCATATCTCTCTTTCTTCCACTCACTGTTTGTCATCTGTTCATTATTTGCCTTCTTCTAAAATATTAGAAACACTAAATCAGAAACAGAAAAACCCAGACGTTATACGTTATTTCTTCATCATTTCTGAGACGAGACCACCGAACTATAGGTGTGAAAAGCAACCTAATGAAATATACTGTGGTATACTGTGGTCTTCCAGAACCTGCCATTCAAGGCTGTCAAAAGCCTTCTCAAGATCTAAAAATATAGAAGCGCATGGTGACAAAACTTTAGTAACGCCTTCAATGATATGAAGGAGATGGCGGACGTTATCTGAAGTAAGGCAAGATACAATAAAACCAGTGTAATCATGGTGTACCATATGGGTCATAAATGGGTCAATTCTAATAATTTTATTTTCTTATGCCAATGGGAGGTAAGGGAATTACCTTCAGAGATTTCCTTCTCTCCAGTTTGTTCTCTCTCTCACCCTCCTCCCCTGCTCTCTTCTCTCTCACCCTCTGTGGGCCTGCTAAATCAATTTGCATTGACCTATCCCTCTCTCCATTAAGTTTCTTTCTATTAGTGGTCATAATAATGAAATGGATATGAGGCATATACACTTAGTCCACTTTCAGTTGTATGACTACTGTCAGATATCCCACTGACATCTACAGGAAATCAGAAATTAATTTCTCAAATTGTCCTGGGCCAGTAATTACATAGAAGTATATACCACCAACGGTTGTTACTGCTGATGTATTCAACAGCTGGTTAGAGTAGCCAGATCTTTAAAGACTCAGTGTTTTGGGCGTCCAGGTAGCTCAGTTGGTAGAGCGGGTGCCCATATATAGAGGTGTACTCCTCGACGCAGCGGGCCAGGGTTCGACTCCGACCTGCGGCCCTTTGCTGCACGTCATTCCCTCTCTCCCCTTTCATGTCTTCATCTGTGTTCACCTCTCTGTATTAGTCGTACTCCATTATGTTCAATGGTAAATATGCAGACTGAATGATTGGTGTGGAGTACTGAAACCATGTATCAGTTCATCTGAACCATGTACGCCACATGCATGACAGATAAACGTGAAAATGTGAAATGTGAACCTGTGAGTAATTCACATCAAAACTAATCATACCAACAGCGATGCAAATTTGCAACAGTTGTATAGAAGGCCCCTTTATGTGTTGCTAGGACAGTTTGAGTTCTGTCATTTTGACTTTCTGGGGACACTGGGTGGCTGTGGGTCAGTGGTAGATGGTTGCCTGCCAATTGGATGGTTGGCAGTTTGATGTTGAAGTGTCCATACGAGGTTTAATTCCGATTGAAATGTAATCCCATCAGATCCTTCAACTTGTGCATGATTCACCATACAGCAGAGTGTATCGATGATACTCAAGTAAGCAGCTAGAGTCTCCAGTTTGAGCTCCTTCAGACCAGGGGGCCCGTCCTTTCTTCTTTTCCTGGCTGCTGAGTGGAGGGACAGGGTTAGCCCTGCAGACTCCAGCCCAGTCTCCCAAGGTGCTGTCCCATCACAAAGCTACCGTAAGCTAATTATTGAGTTGCCTTGGTAAACAGCTCCGCAATGTATCCTATACCAATGAAGCCAGCTAGTGTGTTTGTGTTAAAATCATTGTAGGCAGTGTGTCGCGTCTTGAGACTCTGCTCTCACTGTTATTACGGAAAGTTTGGGAAACACTTTGGCTTTGACATGCTGAATGTCCATCATGTGTATTACAGTACATATCATTGTAGACAGACAGACAGATAGATAGATAGATAGATAGATAGATAGATAGATAGATAGATAGATAGATAGATAGATAGATAGATAGATAGATAGATAGATTGATAGAGTCAGCAACACAAAGTTCAGCTCACCAGTCACATTCAACACCACTCTTTTATTCTAATTGTTTTGCGATCATTTCATTTTCAATTGATAAACTCATTCAACATCATTCATTTAATCCATTTTTATTATGAAATGGGCCTGATAAGCTGGACATACTCACTGGGTATGCATGCTGTATAATAATTAGAAGCCTTTAACCAGACTGTAGAATCAATGTTACATTTTTCACAGATGAGTGGTTTGTTATTATTAGTATAATTATTATGTTATTACCAGTATACTGTACATATCCAAGCAACACACAGTCGTCTGTTCAGCCAAGCTCAGCTCAATAGGCAAAGAAACAGACAGGCATCCTTGATTTAAACTACTGTAGGACCGAGACCAGGTCTCTGACATTCTCTAAATAAGAAGATGGGAGGCTAGTGAGAAAACACGAAGAATGGACAGAATGAAGCCAATGTGGGATGGGAGCTAAATGGATGAACAGAAGGAGTGGGGGTGACAGCTAAAAACAAAACAAAATGTCTGAAATGAAAAATCATGTTTGCTTCAAACATCATGCCTCCGCATCGAGCTTTCTGATTGGCTAAAACGGGTTCCTTCCAGAAAACCTTCACAAATCCGCCTATCACGCATCAGAAGACAAAGCCAAAACGATGTTACCGTGGATACAGTGTTAATGAATGTTAACACGGTGATAAAAGCAAATCATTGCTCGTTAAAACCCCTCCATCAAAGTTGGCATGTCTGGGTGCGTGCACGCAGCACTGCTCAGGTCGGATTCAGACGAGAGAAGGTGCAATGGAGAATATGGACACGCCCATTTTCACCGCTGACAGCAACAACAACAATAATAATATGGGAGGATGTGATAAAAAAAAATTAATGCAAAAAACAAACATACATGGAAGGCTAGACAGTTATTTTTAGTAGAATAGTGTATGATTAGAAATAGGCAAAATTAGACGGAGGAAGAAATGGAGGGATGGAGGTGAGCGAGAGATGACTCAAAAGAGAGGGTTAGGGAGAGAGAGAGAGAGACAGATAAAGAGAGAGACCGAGAGCTGCAAAGGCCCAGAGACAGACAGATGGAGTTTGAAATCCAGTGAGTCAGAAACCAAAGATGAAGGGAGAGCGCTAGTGATAGAGGGAGATATGGAGAAAATGGAGGGACAGGGTGGGAGCGACAGACAGACAGCAGAAAAACAGGGAGACATGCAGAGAGCGAGGGAAGAGGAGAGGAGAAGGCGTTCAGACAAGCGTGAAGCTTCAACAATGGAGGCTAACAAAGAAAATCCCCACGGAGGCATCAATCACTGCTCCACTTATCCCTCCTCCCTCACATTTTGGGCTTTAGTGCTAGGTTTTGCCCCACACTCGCACACGCTTCTACCTCTTCCCTACCCCGTGCCACTCCCACCTCCTCCATCCATCCATCCATCCATCCATCCATCCATCCATCCATCATCCATCCATCCATCTGTTTGTCCATCTGTCTGTCCAGGCTCCAAAACAACACAAACCCTCCAGTGTCTGCCATCTCTTCTCATCTTCAACCCAAACAATATGCTGATTTATGCGTCCATTCATCGAAACACACAAGAAAAATGGCTTATATAATCCGGGCAGACGTATAGACGGCAACATTAAAATTCACAGCCTATTGATCCATTCCTGCTGGGATGAAACGATGAGTACAACAGCCTGTTTGAACTGTGTCAATGAAATGTGCAAATGACATGTGCAACCAATGAAACTACACAACCTATTTCTGCAGGACATGTATGTTGTCCTCTTTCCCTCTGCCCACAACACACACAAAGGAAGCCGATGATTCAGACAGGAATGGCTGAACAGAACAATGGCACAGCTGATTAAAGATGAAAAATGAACAAATTGCTCCTCCGTCTTACCTTTCTGGCTTTGCGATTCATCCATGTTTTCCTCCATTGTGGCAACTTCCAGTCCCTTTGTCTCTGTTTAGTGTAAAGCTCTTTAAAGCCCCTTCCTAGCTCTCAGCACAGTGTGCGTGTGTGTGTCCGCGCGTGTGTGCGTGTGGGAGGCGGTGTGTGTGAGAGTGTTTTTTTTCTCTCTCTGTAGACGATGGAGGCTCAGGGAAGTCCCTGTTCCAATGCTCTGCTCTGCCTCTCTCTCTTTCTCTCTCTCTTCACCCTGCCTATCTTCTATCTTCATGTAGCATCTTCACTCTGCATCTTTAGCTTTCTATACACATATTGATTTCAAAAGTGTATGTATGAAAAATACAAAACCTGAATGTAAACCACAAATTATATAATGTGTTCTTAGTGTAAAGCTGTTTTTACACTGTCGAATTAAGTCTGCCAATGTGCCCCTGAGCAGGACACTTAACCCCTAGTTGCTCCAGAGGCGTGTGATCGCTGACATGTCTAGCAATTGTAACTCACTTTGCATAAATGTGTCAGGTAAATTACATGTAATGTAATGTAAAAATCTTTATTGTTGGACATTATTAGAACTGAAGCAAAAGTGTCAAATACAAGGTATGAGCCATGACAGAGTACAGTAAATCCTTTCATTTAATACAAAAAAAACCCACATGAAAAGCAGCTGATTTCAGTCTGGATTCAATGAACAAGGCACTCTGACAAGATCCTAGAAAATAATTACACATAAACCTAGACTGACAAGAACACCTTGAAAGCATCCTTAAGTTACAGGACTGGAAGACACCAACAAAGAGGACCCATCAAACAAGGCCGCTCTGCACAATCACATGGCAAAGATTGGAAATGACATGTAATGAAAACAAAAGGATCAAAGAATTAAGTGAAAAGAAATGTTTTGAGGTTCTTTTTGAATTTTCCCGAACTATCGGTATTGGCATTTATAATGGCCAATGCATTTTTTTCAAATATTCATTCATCAGAATAATTTATAATGACAAATAGAATGAAAAATAAAAATATAGGCCTTAGTGGTCCCCTAATACTGTATCTGAAGTCTCTTTTATATAGACCTTAGTGGTCCCCTAATACTGTATCTGAAGTCTCTTTTATATAGACCTTAGTGGTCCCCTAATACTGTATCTGAAGTCTCTTTTATAAGACCTTAGTGGTCCCCTAATACTGTATCTGAAGTCTTTTTATATAGACCTTAGTGGTCCCCTAATACTGTATCTGAAGTCTCTTTTATATAGACCTTAGTGGTCCCTTAATACTGTATCTGAAGTCTTTTATATAGACCTAGTGGTCCCCTAATACTGTATCTGAAGTCTCTTTATGACTTGTGGTCTAATACTGTACTGATGTCTTATAGACTAGGTCCCCTAATACTGTATCTGAAGTCTTTTGTTATATAGACCTTAGTGGTCCCCTAATACTGTATCTGAAGTCTCTTTCCCAAAATTCAGCCTTAGTGCAGAACCACAGCTACCAGAGCCAATCCCACAATACAATGAGCTTTCCTTAGTATGTGTCATTTCTGAGTCTGTAGCTTTTTTTTAGGAGGAGGGGGGGAAGGGGGCAAGGTGGAGGATGGGGGTTTGGCCTTGACCAACTGCCACTTTGCTTGTTTAAAAACCATGATGTCTCTCTCTCATGGGTGGGCCAAATTCTCTGGGTGGGCAAAGCAGAGAAAGGGGAGGTAGGTTTACTCAGAAGGCTCTAGCATTTCTGCAGCCTTTAGTCTTCGTCAGTTTTGTCAGCTGTGTTCATCTAATGACCTCATAAGGGCCCAGATTCCAGATCGGCCCATCTGAGCTTTCATTTTCTCAAAGGCAGAGCAGGATACCCAGGGCTCGGTTTACACCTGTCACCATTTCTAGCCACTGGGGGGACCATAGCCCTGGACCAACTCCAACAAAGAAATCATTAAATTAATTTGCAGCTACGCTCATATTGTAAGTGTCTCCTGTTTTGCCTTTTTACTCTGAATAATATCATCAAACACCTTCCAGGTGTTCCTTACTTCGTTTAGTCCTCCAGTGTACTTTAGTAATCCTTTTTGTTGCTTCTCATCATTATGCTCAGTTTGTTTCTGTAGTTCTCTTAGTTGGTTCTGTAGTCTGCTTCTTTTGTTCTTGTCTTTAAAAACTCATGTAGCCTACTCATTTTTCTTCTTACATGTATTTTATCACGCACACAGAGAATGGACCCACAAATGCACAACTCAGGTAGGTAAAGTACAATTGTTTATTAGAAAGCTAATAACACAC
Source organism: Etheostoma spectabile (assembly GCF_008692095.1). Taxonomy (NCBI): domain Eukaryota; kingdom Metazoa; phylum Chordata; class Actinopteri; order Perciformes; family Percidae; genus Etheostoma; species Etheostoma spectabile. Next base: position 2,388,933 of record NC_045734.1, on the reverse strand, counting down.
AGGCAACAGTGTCCAGTAAACGGAGGGCAAAAGGGAAAATCGGGAAAAAACAGGGAAAACAGGAAGTCAGGAATACAGGACACAGGGAAAACTGCTCGAAGGCTGAAGACAGGGGAGCAGACAATCTCGCACTGGGGTACGGAGTAGACTGAACTCAAATACACAAGACAGGGGAGACAAAGAGACACAGGTGGAACACATAAGAGCGTGGACAGGTAATCACACAGGCGGGAAAGCAGGAAGTAACACAGACAAGACAACACATGGGATAACAGAAAGACTACCAAAATAAAACAGGAAATGGAAAACTAACGGAAAACACAACAAAAACTAAAAACAGAAACTTGAGAGGGGGGGGGGGGGTAACTTAATCTCAGAGTCGGTTACTATGGTAACTCCAGCCCGTTTAAGAAAGAGCGGTAACTTAAACTCAGAGTCAGTTACTATGGTAACTCGTGCCCATTTCAGAAAGAGAGGTAACTTAACCTCAAAGTCAGTTACTATGGTAACTCCAGCCCGTTTCAGAAAGAGCGGTAACTTAACATCAGTCAGTTACTATGGTAACTGAGCTTCCCTGAGTCGGTTGGCGTCCCTTTTGACACTGCTAGGTTAAGAAAAAGCTTGTGGTTGGCTTAAGAAAGACGAAAGCCGTCCGTATTTTTTCGGCCTTCGCAGTGAGAACAGATTGAGATATCAGTTTGGTAACAAATTTCCAAAATAACGGAAGTTGTTCACATGACCAAAGCTTATGAAAAAAAGTGCCTTTATATTTCTTACGACGCCAACTCTGTAGTTTTGTTGTTTCCTTGTGGGTTGAGTAAATCTATATTAAAATCTCTGCTACTAAACCATTTTGTTACTATTGCTGTTGCTGTTGATATATTTAATTCAGTTTCAATTCAATTTTATTTATATAGTGCTAAATCACAACAACAGTTATCTCATTGCGTTTTCCATAAAGAGCAGGTCTAGACTCTGATGTTACTTACAGAAACCCAACAGTTCCCACGAAGAACGAGCACTAGGCCACAGAGGCAAGGAAAAACTTCCTTTAAGAGACAGAAACCTCGAGCAGAACCATGGCTCAGGGTGGGGGGGGCATTTGATTTGACCAGTTGGGGGTGAGAGAAAGAGACAGAGAGATGGAGAGAAAGACAGACAGACAGACAGAGAGAGACATGGAGAAGTGTAGCAATGGGTGTCGAACAGGAACATGGAGGCAGCAGGAGACTCCAACCACAGATCCAGAGCCAGAAACACCTGCAGGAAGCGATAGGAGGAGAGAGCAGAGGGGCGAGACTCTGGGGGCGAGAGAGCACAAGACTCCGGGAATGTTAGGTGAGGTGTAGGACCCGGACACAGAACGACCACAAGAGGGAGTGATGTACACAGTAATGGGTCTAATTCTGATGGAACAGAATAACCAACACAAAAACAAACACACAAACAATCCAGACACGAGAGGTGAGGTGGGAGATGAAGGAGATCCAAGACAGACGACGAGACGGGACACGAACGCTGTGGCAGAAACACAAGGTAAGTACATAGGCAAGGTAAAGGAATACCAACAAGCTTAGTACTGGACCAGTTACCACGGGAATGTAGGTAACGAACTGGCGCCGAAGAGGTGGTCGGCCCAGGTTTAAGTATGGATGAGGTGATAATGATGATGGATACCAGCTGTGTAGTAAGATGGAGGAGGGGATGAGTAGACACGCCTCTCATGGAACCTCGGAGGAGCGCCCTCTGGCGGCCGATGGAACACAGACAGACGAACAGGGAAAAACAACAACACAGAAGACAGCGGACCCATGACAGGGAAAGGGAAGAAGTTGAGTTAGTAACATGTATTAATGGGATGAGGTTGCATACAGGTGGGGAGAAGGAGTAAGAGAGAAGTGCTCAGTGCATCATGGGAAGTCCCCCAGCAGTCTAGGCCTATAGCAGCATAACTAGGGGATGGTTCAGGGCTCTCCTGAGCCAGCCCTAACTATAAGCTTTATCAAAGAGGAAAGTCTTAAGCCTACTCTTAAATGTGGAGGTGGTGTCTGCCTCCTGAACCCAAACTGGAACCTGGTTCCACAGGAGAGGAGCCTGATAGCTGAACGCTCTGGCTGGACTCTAGGAACCACAAGTACCCTGCACATTTCTGATATTTTTTCCTTGGATATTTCAATACTTGATCCTGGTTTCATATAAATTGAGCTTATAAGTTTTTAAATGTCTACATTTCAATTTGCACCGTGATGCATTCCATAAAATGACAACAGGGAGCAAGAGAAGAGCATTACGGTGTTATGTGCATGGTAACGTGACACATGGAAAAAACGTTAACGGCCTTGGGTGAGGTTTGTGTTGTTTATCATCTTATTTCACGTGTTGCATTATAAAAGCACACTGAAAAAAGTGAAACTACTGTGTCATTCATTTAAAGTGCATTTTTACATTGGCCTAAGTGAAAATCATGGTATCTGGTTTGAACCTGTTTTAAAAAAAAAAAGCTGTGATTGGGGCATTAATGCAGAGGTGTGGACCCAGGCTAGAGTAAGAGGGACACTGGAAAAGGATGCCACTTTTTATGTTTTTTATCAAACAAAATTCCCTCTGCCTTTATCATGTTGGTTGGAAGGCAGAAATGTCAGTTTATGTAACTGATTAAGCTAGTTTCCCCCTTTTTCCCCTGTGCATACACTTGGCCCTCCATGTTCTAGACATTCTAATTACTTACTGGTAATTATGTGTCCAGCTTGCATTGGACCACCAGACAACATTGTTCTCTTCCCGCGTTGTTTTGGATGGACGCGCCTAGCCAGGATGAATTCTTCCTCACTGTCACATGACGTAATGCCAGGAGAAGGCTGCTGAAAAGAGAGCTCTGCGTGCCACTGCAACATTTCTCCTTTTAAAGATACATAACCAGGGACATTTGTGCTCAGCTGGGAGAAGAACCATAGCGGAGGCCAAGAATGTCCAAAGGCATGAAGTCAACGGCCTGTGGGGACGTTAAGAGGCATATGCACTGAGGCGGAAGTGAAGCTGTGCAATCAGTCTCATAACGTGACGCCAGACACGGGTAACCGAGATCACAGCCGACTTGGAAGGTATATGTTGTATATATGTATGTATATGTATATGTATATGTTGCGATGGAGACAACGCTTTCCAGCTTAATCACCAGAATAGATGAGGAGAAGCTGGAGGCAGCGGAGAAAAAAGGAGGAGTTGATCCAGCAGCTAGCAAGAAAAAGGTAAAACTGCTCTGGGGAAAGGTAGACGGCATGGAGAATGGCTACGTGTTTACAGTGAGAAACAAAGGAAAGCTGACATGGTGAAAAAAATAACATAATGCTATTTCCAAACTGACAGAAGAGCAGAGAGAGCTCCTTGGTGCAGATTTGACTATAGAGGAAACAGAAGAGGTTAAGGGGGCCCTTCCGTTTTAGGAGGATCTCATTTGCTGTTTTGAGAGCCCCAATAAAAGCAGGAGCCTTGGCCAGGCCACTGGAAGATAAGGATTTTAGGTTCTTTTGGAACTTTATCACCAAATCATGCCATACGTAGACTTCCTGTTACACTTGGAGGACCCAAATGCAGAGATGAGGCGTGGGCAAGTAAGGCAATAAGAAGGGATATAACGAAAGTTATTAAACAACAAGGTGTCCAAAAACACTGACAAAAATCCAAAAGACAGGCAAAAAAAACACTGGAAAAACTAAAAAGACACAGGGAAGAGTCCAAACGAAGGAAGTAGAACTAAAGACAAGATGAGACAGAGACCCAGACTTCAAAATAAAACAGGAAACAGGACATATAGACACTCAAGAGAACACAAGACAAAACAACACCACAAGACCCGGGAGGAAATTGCAGAAAACAGAACAAAGAAGCAGGATAAAAACCGAACACTTCCTCTATGTCAAGCTCCAGAAGAAGAACACTGATTGTGTCCATGTGAAAGAGAGCTTCCAACAGGAAATCCAAAAGATCAGCTAACTGTATTCCTGTATGCCATGTGACCATTATTTGCTGGGTTTTCCATAATGAACTCTTGTTCTTTTTCCAATATTATAATAATTTGTCCTTTGCAGAAACTCTCTCCCTTTAGAAATCAGTCAAATGACCATGTCACATTATTGTTGTGCTGCAGAGATGTCCTGCCTACAAATCCTAGTCTACAGACTTAAGACTTTTTTTTTCTTGCATTGCCAGACCTTCCTCCACACAGCATTCTGGGATGGGAGAAACACGTGCTCTGCTTTGTTGGCATATCTTTAAATCAATCCCAATAGCAATCTGCAAAATAGCCTCTGGAAGAAACTCGGTGGAACATGTGTACGTTCAAAAGTAGTTGTCTGAATCTGAATTGTAATGTTTTCAATGAAAATGAGAACAATTCTGTAAAATTCCTTCTATCATCTCAAATCAAATTGCATTTGCATTATTAGTCAAAATAATTGCAATTAGGTCTTTTTCAAAATCATGCAGCCCCAATGTTCACCCCTGGTACCTCTGTCCACCCCTGGTATCTCTGTACTACCCTGGTAACTCTGGCACACCCCTGGCTTCCACCCTGGGTCTCTGTCCACCCTGGGCTTCTGTCCACCTGGTACTCTGTCCACCCCTGCTACCTCTGTCCACCCCTGGTACCTCTGTCCACCCCTGGCCTCTGTCCCCCACTTCCCCGGGTACCTCTGTCCACCCGGGGCCTCTGTCCACCCTGGGCCTCTGTCCACCGGGTATCTCTGTCCACCCCTGGGCGTCTGTCCACTCCTGGTACCTCTGTCCACCCTGGGCCTCTGTCCACCCCTGGTATCTCTGTCCACCCCTGGGCGTCTGTCCACCCCTGGGCCTTTGTCCACCCCTGGGCCTCTGTCCACCCCTGGTATCTCTGTCCACCCCTGGGCGTCTGTCCACTCCTGGTACCTCTGTTCACCCCTGGGCTAAAAAACTATTTCTGAAAATAATACGTACAAAATTATACATGCAGTATTCTGTAAAAATGTTTCTACATGGTTTAATTGAAAACAGCACATAATAAATTTGCAACATAAAAATAAATGATCAACTGAAATATGAAGTCAACTTAAATGCTACTGCTTCACCCTGCTCCAGTACTGGCTAGCCACAATCATATGGCATAAAAAAAGTCACTGAAACTGCAGCTGTACACCCAAACAAACTTATAGTGTCATCAAATGAACTGATTTAACTGTTAAAAGCATATTCAATAAAATAAAGCAGGCTGCTGGCCTTGATGTAACAGTGAAACAACATGGCGACAAAGATGGGGGAAAATCGCAAAACTACATGGACAACAAAACTCAAATGGCTGTATTTTCATTTGAAAGCCAGTACAACAGTGACACCTAGTGGCCCACTGCAGGCTACTACACTACATTTAAAGGATGGTTTTAATTCTGTCTCTAGGTCTGTGAGACCATCTTGGGACACACTAGGGAGCGCTTCTATGAAGCTACAATTCTTTCTTTATTACAAGCCAGAAAATAAATGATGTGAGAGAAAAAAATATATATATTTAAGAGAAAACTTTATCACACTGATAGCAAAAAAGCATTTTATGAGAGAAAAAATATTTTAGAGAAAAAATTTTTATACCAATAGCAAAACAAATCTCAAAATTCTTTTTTAAACTCTCAAATATATATTTGAGTGAAAAAAAATTCTCTCAAAAACACAATGTTTTACTTCTCGCTCAAAACCGAAGTCTTTGCTCTCGATTCAATTTTTTGCTCTTGTCTCAGGATTTTTCTCTCAGTGTGAGAATAGTGTCATGGGCGGGGCCACATTCCTATTGGCCAGTTGGGGCGTGTAATAAAGAAACAATTCTAGCTCCATACGCTGCAGGGGGACAGGTGTGAGGAGTAAGGAGACACTGAGCAACACCTTGAACGTGTTGTTTATGGAGAACAATCTCAAATCTCTGAAACTGTGACTTTCCTAAACCTTTTTTCTTGACCACAGCTTAATGTTGTATGGTATTTTATTTTTTTAATTTTAATCTGTTTATTAATCCCCAATGGGGAAATTACAATTTACACTCGGCGTCCACACTTGTTAGTAGTCCACTGTAGTCCACAGTCCTGAACTACACACACACGCACACACACACACACGCACACACGCTCAGGATCTATACATACACTAATGGAGAGATGTCAGAGTGAGTGGGCTGCCAGCTGAACCAGCGCCCTGAGCGGGTGGGGGGGTACGGTGCCTTGCTCAACAGCACCTGACAGTGCCCAGGAGGTGAAGTGGCATCTCTCCAGCCACCAATCCACACTCCCTTCTTTTTGGTCCATACGGGGACTTGAACCGGAACTTGAACCAGTGACCCTCTGGTTCCCAACCCAACTCCCCATGGACTGAGCTACTGCCAATACATAGTTGTGTAAAGCGCTCATATTGAGAAGAAAAAAATGACTTTTTCTGGGATTTGGGGATTTGGGATTTTCTGGGATGTCTCACTCTGGAGCTAAAACAGAGACCCAAACACACAGGGTAAAAAACAGGATCTGCAGCAATGTGCAGTCCAACAAAAATATGGTGTGTTTTGAAAATGAAACCATGGAAACCTATTGTGGTACAACCTCGAAATACAATTATGAACCTGAAAATGAGCAGCATATGGTCACTTTAATTATTTTCGTGTTGAGCTTTAATATGCTGCTTTCTGTCTTTTTTATCTTTACCAGTGGAAACTGATTGATTGAATGTATTCCCAGTCCCAAAATACACTATTTAAAGGGCCACTCCATGTGTTTTAATCTGTGTTAGCGTTCATATAAGGCCTGTCCAACTAAAGCTAAGTAATTTCTCAAAAAAAAAGGAAGGATCTCTCAGAATATTATTATAAATTATATAATTAATTAATTATTAATTATATAATTATACATTTTACATTATTATTCCTACCAAACATTTTTTTTTTTTTTTTACATTTTGCACCAAACAACCCATTACCCTACTCACCCACCCCAGTATAATCACCCTCACAATCATCTCTCTCCATCATCTTATCCTTTTAATAAAGTGTTTTTTTCAACAAGGTATTTCGAGGTATTTGGTCAAAAATATTGTGATATTAGATTTTCTCCATATCGCCCAGCCCTAGTTTCTATAATAGGGACTAAAGACAAGCAAAAGTACAAATACAGCCCACTAGTACAACTGTTGGTGAGCCAGACCTCACACTCTGGAAACTAGAGATGGTCCGATACCATTTTTTGCTTCCCGATACCGATTGTGATACCTGAACTTGCGTATCGGCCGATACCGAGTACTGATCCGATACAGTGTTTTATGTATAGGATTATGTTTTAACAGCTGTATACTACTATCCCTGTATGGATGGGATATGATTTCTATCTTTGTTGTCGGTCTGACTCAGGTTAAACTCTCAAACAATGAACGCCACAGAACTTTCTTAATTATCCAGTTTGACAGTCAGTTATAACAGAAAAAGAACATAAATAAACTACTTTAACGTAGATTTTCTTTAGGGCTTTATTACGTGGTATCGGATCGATGCATAAACTCCAGTACTTCTGGTCCCGATACCAGCGTTTTAGGCAGTATCGGAGGCAATACCGATATGGGAACATGGTAACAATTCTTTAAATCGGCTTGATAAACCAAAAATTGACCACAGATTTTAAGTTTCAGCAAAGACAAATCCTACAACTGTTTCGTGACACAACAGTAGTAGTTCCAAAATGATAACTCCCAGTTGTAATAATAACAAAAATAATACAACAACACAGTGAAAACATTGTTATTTTAACTTACCGGGTTAATCAAGTATAAATTCTTCTTCTTCTTCTTCTTCTTCTTCTTCTTCTTCTTCTTTCTTATGTCTCCTCCACCAAGTCTTTGGTGCGTATTAGTGCTAAATGCACACAGGTCACCTCCGATGCACCCCTGATAAAATGGGCGAAGGAAGTCCAAGCTGTAATATCTGTAATAAATAATAATTCAAAATGGCTGAATTCAAAGTGTTACTGAAGTAAAAGTACAGAAGTATTATCAGCCAAATGTACTTGAAGTATCAAAAAAAGACTACTCAATATGCAGAATTGCTCCTTTTTAAAGTATTCTGTTATTAAGCCAATAGAATATTATATGGTAGTGTTTTAATGTGGACGTTTGTCAAGGTGGAGCCAGTTTTAGATACTCTGTATACTGGGTAATACAGTATTCTATCATTTCAGTTAAGCATCAGATCAGATGTTGTGTTATGTAAAAAGTAACTTGTGTCAAATAAATGTACTCAATCAGAGGTACGCTATTTCTTGACATGTAGTTTGAAATCCTAAATACAACTTCAGGGAAATGTAATCCTGGCAGTTCCTACAATATGTAACAGTATCTAATAATAAAATGTGTGCAGATCATGAGTTAGTGTGGCGTACATGGCTTAGCTTGTTTTTGTTATTAGATATGGATTTTGCCTAGAAATGCAGTAAATAAACAACACAAGCAATTTATCATAATCTGGACTTCACTAATGTCCCTGATGAAGTTGTTTGTAACAGGCAGACTACACCATGATATAATCAGGGGATCCCAGAGCGATCTCAGCACCCGTATTCTCAGGAATTCCTGTTGCAAAGGGCCATGTTGTAGTTGATTTTTTTCCCCCACAAGAATACGATGTTTACATAAATAGAACAGTGTTGACGAAGCGATACAGGTCATAACACGTTAATTTGGGATTCTCCTCCTTGCACTTTGGTGATATTTCCGACAGTACCCTGAAGGCAGCACGTCTTGGCCGCTCCCCAGCCATCCCCTCTCCACTCAGACCGACCGGCAGCTGTGGCAGGGAGCCCCGGATTCTGAGCCAATACCACGGCCTGGCATGAGCAGACAGACCGCCATTGGAAGGTAAGAGACGGACTCCAGGCTCTAGTCCCATAATGGAGTAGGGTGGGGGTGACTGCAACACTCTGAATTCGTGTTCCACTACAAAATTAATGGCGTAATATTCAGTAAAATTCAATTCACTCCAAACTCCCGCTCTGTTCGGGGAGGCATGGTGACTACTTGGGCAAAAAAGAGAGAGTCAAGCGAATGAGGTGCTCCTCTATGGAATATTTCTGGAATATATCGGAAAATACATCATGAGTAGGCTAGGGTACATTTCCACATGTGGAGATGTTGCGTGAGAGGGTCCTAATGAGACGCCGCCCTGCCTTCCTGTGTGCCTGTGTGTCTGCCCCTCTGCTTCTCATTAAAACAACATGGCTCCAAAGTTTCGCCGTGTGTGAGCTCGTTTTAAAGGCACGTGAAGCTTTTTCTCCCCCCGCGTCAGCGCGCGCTCGGTGGTAGACCTTGACACGGTTCGCGAGTGGAGGGGGGGGGTCGTGTGACTTACAGTGTTTTTCTGCCACACCCCTGTCTCCGAGCCGTCCGTCGCAGTAAACGGAGCCTGGCCGAGCCACACCTTTCCGTTAGTGGGACATTTAAGCTCCAACAGTAAGAGGCGGGACCACAGGCTGCAGAAAGCCTCCATCCTTTGTTTTCATCTTGAGTAGGAAGAGCGAAGTTGGTTTTGTATTGAACGTTGGCTCTTCGACACGTCAAGTCACTTTTGTTGAACTAAGCTATCTCTCTTACACATTGCACAAAGCTTATTTTTTATGATTATGTGAAGATTTTTTGATATTTTTATGTGACATAATAGGTTAAATAATAGATTTATAGCTTTTGTTTACTTAAAAAATACTTTGTAGGATGGAGTTTTTGGAAAAATAAGTGATGTGTAAGACATGAACAGTTCAAGTCGCATAATAGATTTCTAGCATTTCTTTACATAAAATGTTATAACTTATTCCCTGTGACATAGTGTTCTTATTCTTATTCAGTCAGTCAGATTATAGGTTATTATGTTGATATTTTATAGTCATAGTCAAGAGACTATGGTTTATGTCCTTCCTCGTTAGTATAGTGTATCAGTATCTCCGCCTGTCATGCGGAAGACCGGGGTTCGATTCCCCGACGGTGGGTATATTTTGGGGTGGTGGTAGCTCAGTCCATAGGGAGTTGGGTTGGGAACCGGAGGGTTACTGGTTCAAGTCCCCGTACGGACCAAAGTATGGTGGTGGACTGGTAGCTGGAGAGGTGCCAGTTCACCTCCTGGGCACTGCCAAGGTGCTCTTGAGCAAGGCACCAAACCCCCAACCGCTTGGGGCGCCTTTCCATTGGCAGCCCCCTCACTCTGACATCTCTCCATTAGTGCATGTGTAGGTCCTGAGCCTGTGTGTAATGTGTGTAATAACAACAGAGTGAAAAATGTAGTTTGTAGTTAAAGTATAATAATAATAATAATAATATCATCATCATCATCATCATCACTGTTCAATCCCTGCACAGTTCACTTGTTCACTTTTGCACTTTTGTACCGTCATCATTGCACACGGTCTACCGTAGTATCTCACCTTACCACGGTCATTGCATTTCTATGAGTGATTTTCTTTTTTCCTTTTTTTTGTATTCTTAGGTAAAGTATGTGTGATGTACGTGTTTGTTGTGTTATGGTTGTCTTGCTACTGAATGCCTAAAATTTCCTTCGGGATGAATAAAGTATCTATTATATCTATCGAAAAGAATTGTTAAAAATCAAACAAAATATAAAAATAAGCTGTGTGCAATGTGGAAGAGAGTTAGCTGAGTTCAAGAAAAGTGATTTGACATGCATTGATCAAAAAGGCAAGCTGCAGATTTTTTGAATGTGTCGGACAGCCAACGTCCAATATAAAACCAACTTTACCACGGTATCTTCATGTTAATCGCACATACCGCCAGGTCCCTCTCCCTGTGAGGCTTTCAGGTACTGTCAGGAAGGAGCGACGTCGAGATTGAAGAGTGGCTGATGGTCGACCACTGTGGTACTTACAGACACATGCCGATCCCTTGGGGCACATGCCGGTCTCTACAGCAGCGCTTGCCAGTGGCTGATGGTATATGCCAGCTGAGGCGAGGTGGATTTATAACACCCAATGAGTTGGAGACACATTAAAGTGTCACAGTCTGTCAGACAGAAGTAATGGAGGGGTAGTTAGACAATCTATCCTTGCATCTGTCCAGAGGTACACTGTGCCTCTGTAATTCATACTGTTACCTTTAGCTTCCTACCTTAGAGGTGGAGAAGATCCACACAACGGTCTGAAACATGGGGCCGATGTGGAGGCGGTTCAACGTGAGCTCATGTCTGGCTGTTGAATTGACTCGGTAAACATTACAAATACTGTGTCTTTCACACCAGAAACCCCCCGAGACATTGACAGCCCAAAGCTGTCCTCAGAGACAGAGTTAGTGTATTATTAGTTCATGCATTATAAATGCACACATGGGATCACTATTTCTATTTCTTCTAGCCCCTTGTTCATTTTGTATTTGACTTCATCTCATGTACACAGAGCAGCATAGTTTAGGAACACTATAGGCGCTAATTTAAGAGCAAGGCCTCCTTTAAAATAGAAAGGCAGCAGAGACAGCTGCAGCCTAACTGCACACACACACACACACAGCTCGACTCGTTACATCACTACTGATAAGTGTGCCATTTGCTCCAGTAAGATAAACCAAAGTATTTAAGTAGATTATAGTGAGTGGTTGGTAGTTGCTTCATCAGTTTGAGTTCAGATCATATTTACATTGCAAAAAACAGAACTGTGATATCAGAATGCATTGTAAAAAAAGGCTGGTTGTGTTAGTGTAGAGGTCTTTTAAAGGTCCCATGGCATAAAAATGTCACTTCATCAAGGTTTTTAAAACATTAATATGAGTTCCCCCAGCCTGCCTATGGTCCCCAGTGGCTACAAATGGTGATAGGTGTAAACCGAGCCCTGGGTATCTTGCTCTGCCTTTGAGAAAATGAAAGCTCAGATGGGCCGATCTGGAATCTTGCCCCTTATGAGGTCATAAGGTTACCTCCCCTTTCTCTGCTTTGCCCACCCAAAGAATTTGGCCCCCCCATGAGAGAGAGACATCATGGCTTTCAAACGAGCAAAGTGGCAGTTGGTCAAGGCCACACCCCCAGCCTCCACCTTGCCCACAGACACAGTATTAGGGCACCACTCAGGTCTATATAAAAGAGACTTCAGATACAGTATTAGGGGACCACTAAGGTCTATATAAAAGAGACTTCAGATACAGTATTAGGGGACCACTAAGGTCTATATAAAGAGACTTCAGATACAGTATTAGGGACCACTCAGGTCTATATAAAAGAGACTTCAGATACAGTATTAGGGGACCACTAAGGTCTATATAAAAGAGACTTCAGATACAGTATTAGGGACCACTAAGGTCTATATATAAGAGACTTCAGATACAGTATTAGGGGACCACTAAGGTCTATATAAAGAGACTTCAGATACAGTATTAGGGGACCACTAAGGTCTATGTAAAAGAGACTTAAGAGACAGTATTAGGGGACCACTAAGGTCTATATAAAAGAGACTTCAGATACAGTATTAGGGGACCACTAAGGTCTGTATAAAAGAGACTTAAGAGACAGTATTAGGGGACCACTAAGGCTGATTAAAAGAGACTTAAGAGACAGTATTAGGGTCTCCGCGTTATGATCTGGGACTCATTGTGTCTCACAGCTAGAGATGAAACATTCAAAGCTCTCCTGAATCGACTTTGTTCACGTGATGTTTACAGAGCAAACAATTTAATGCTGTGATATGTGTCAATAATAATATTGAAGTGATAATAATAATGTGTGTGTCCCTGCAGATGATGTGGAGCGTTGTGCTGCTGCTGGCTGCTGCCCTCCCTGTGGGTGAGTCTCTGAAAGCTCTCTGTCTGTCTGCTCCGCTGGACACATGGCACCAGATGGGGTCTAGATTTAATGTAGGTACACGGGGAGGTCAAAGGTCACCCTCAGCCAGCTGGACAAGAAGCTGCCCGAGTGGTGGTTACACTATCAGAATGAAACCAAACAGGTTCATTTGCATTCTATACACAGTCCATAATCTTTTCCTCTATGATTTCATGGACTTTCCCCTTCTTTATTGATATCATCTGTATTGATAAATCTGCTAGAACTGTGAAATTATGTTTTGGATTTTGAAAACAACATTGAATACACACGCTATTGAGCAACAGTTGAAGATGGGGTTTAATGCGTTGACCGCGTATTGGCGGAGCGGGCTGTATGTGCCGTGGAATGTGTGCTGTAACCGGCTACACCAACTCACACGGCGCAGGACTGTGTGAGTCACAGGCGAGACGGAAAGCTTTTTGCTTTGGGAGCGCTGTTGTTTCTTTGGAGCTGTGATATGTCAATCTACTGTCAGCTGTTTTCAGAGGACGCAGGGGACAGGAAACAAGAACTACAAACAGAAAATCTCAAACCGCTCACTGAAAGTCATTAAGTCATTTCCTGTATATTATTTTGGTGTCATGTGTATTCTGTCTTAAAAAATGGATTCCTCTTTCTCAAGTACGTCCTCACCTAGCATGATGGAGTATCTACGGCAACGTGAATCCATCAATGTTTTAATCATTTTATAGCATACCACCTGCCGTTTTATCAGATAAAACACCTACGTACTCCACCCTTCACACAGACTAGGGATGGAACGGTATGAAAATGTAACCTCACAGTTATAGTGACCAAAATTATCGCGTTTTTTGGTTTTGTCGCGGTATTTTAAAAGTGTGTTCAATATAGAGATGGGCGATGTGGACAAAATCCAATGTCACGATGTTTGGACCAAACGCCTCAATAGCGATACTGTAGGTTTGAATATTGGTGCTTTCACTAAATATTTACACAATGAGATACATGAGTAATACTCATCAGTCTACACAAGCTGAAATAGGCAAAACCTCATTGAAAATGCAACTTTTAACATCAGAGGAGCAAGGAACATCTTATCTGTCAGGAACAAATCCAGTCGTGCAGATTAAAATGATCCAGATCCAAACAATCAAGTTGAGACATAAAGAAACACCATTAAGTAGATACTTGTTTTCTTCATCATCAACTTCAGGAGACTCTGATGAAGCAAAACACTGCTCCAACAGCCACTAGTTGACCATAATCTCCAGAAAAAACTACTTCCTGTCCCTGTGTGGCCCTCGTCTAGAAGAAGTCTCCCAGCTAATCCTGCCTTGGACTGACCAAAGCTGGAGAAAGAGTTATCTAGTTGATGTGATCTTACCGAGCTACTGAGCATGTGCAGCTCCCAACAAAGATAGAATAAAAGTGAGATGTCTCACTCTGTAGCTAAAACAAAGACCTAAACACACAAGGTAAAAACAAGATCTGCAGCAATGTGCAGTACAACAAAATTATGGTGTTTTTTGAAAATAAAACCATGGAAATCTATTCTGGTACAACCTCAAAATACAATTATGAACCTGAAAATGAGCAGAATATGGGCGCTTTGATGTTGCTCGCGGTTCAGTGCACACAGTTGCGTGCACAATACACTGTACGAGCTACTAAAGTAGCTAACAGACCTATAGCGTGTTAACAAGTGTGGGATTAGGAGAGAGTGCTTGAGTGAACTAGTGTAGGTTCAGATGTTGAATGGCAGCTGTTGTGCAGAATAGGACAAAATAAACTGCGTTGAGCTGCCGAAGCGAAGCGCTACCAGCAGCAACTGGCAACGCGACGCGCTCACCCCTGCGCGCCAGCCAAGCCGGTGTAGCCAGTTTGATTGGTGGAAGTGGAAGCGGCTCCGTATGGAGGAAATCCAGGATGTCAAACTGACTCAGCAGCAAAAACAGGTTCAAAAGACAAAGGGAGACGCTTAAGCACACAGATCACAGTGGAAAGTGAAAACCCAGTGACGTTAAAGGGAAACCTTTACAGACGAGTAGCGCTCCTTTTCCCTCCATGCCGGAGCATTCGCTACACTGCGCGGCTGTTCGCACACAAACACATACCTTGAAGCCTGACGGGATGGGTCTTGGTATGATATAGAGCAGTGGTCCCCAACCCCCGGACCAATTGGTACCGGGCCGTACAAGAAATAATTAAATATTTCTGTTTCATGTATTGTCTGAGTCTGATTGATCTTTTATTTTGAAAAACCTTTTATTTACTCTCTCGGTTACGTCTTTCGCGCCAATATTGAACCCACAATCGGCAAAATGAGTAAGAAACAGATGTCTTTGGAAAATTTCTTTGCGAAGGGGAAAAGGCCCAGTGAAGAGACCGGAGAAGAGCCCACTTCCAAGAAAAAGAAAGCTTTTAATAGACAATACCAGGAGTCCTATTTGAAATATGGATTTATCCCGGTTGGTGATTCCCACAAACCGAGCCCGCTCTGTATAGTATGCGCCGACCGGCTCGCTAATGAGGCAATGAAGCCTTCAAAACTGCTTCGCCACTTGGAGACCAAGCACCCAGGATTAAAAGACAAGCCCCTGGAGTATTTTGAAAGAAAAAAACAGGAACACGACGGACAGAAGAAATCACTGAGGGCCACCACATCAGTAAATGCTAATGCACTGAGAGCATCGTACTTGGTGGCTAACCGTATTGCTAAGGCTAAAAAGCCATTCACTATTGGTGAAGAACTGATCCTGCCCTCCACTGAAGACATTTGCCGGGAACTACTAGGAGAGGCTGCTGTTAAAAAGATCGCTCAGGTGCCTCTGTCGGCTAGCACCGTGACTCGGCGCATTGAAGACATAGCCGAAGACATTGAGACACAATTGTTGGAGAGGATAATACATCACCGTGGTACGCACTCCAGGTGACGAATCTACAGATGTTGACAACAAGGCAATACTACTGTGTATGTGCGATATCTTTATCAGGGGATGTGCATGAGGATATGTTGTGTGCACTGTCGTTGCCAACCAACACACGGCCGCAGAACTGTTCAAGTCGCTGGATGGTTACATATCAGGAAAACTGAAATGGTCCTCCTGTGTCGGCATATGCACAGACGGAGCTGCTGCGATGACCGGACGGCTGTCTGGTTTAACTGCTCGGTTAAAGAAGTCGCCCCTGAATGTGAATCTACACATTGTATCATTCACAGGGAAATGCTGGCAAGCCGAAAAATGCCACCAGAATTGAACAGGTATTGAATGATATTGTTAAAGTTATTAACCCACGTCAAAGCACACGCCCTTAACTTGCGCCTGTTTGAGCAACTTTGCGAGGAGATGGACACAGAGCCACCGACGCCTCCTCTTATACACAGAATAAGATGGTTGTCCCGAGGGAAATCGCTGACCAGAGTGTTTGAGTTACGTGAGCCGCTGCAAAGATTTCTCTCAGAGAAGAAGTCCCGCTGGCAGCACATTCAGTGACGAGGAAGGGTCGCAAAACTGGCTACCTGTGCGACATATTCAACCTGCTCAATGAACTCAATCTGTCACTTCAGGGGAAAATGACAACTGTCTTCAAGTTGGCAGATAAAGTAGCTGCATTTAAAGCCAAACTGGATTTGTGGGGACGGCGCGTGAGCAGAGGCGTATTGGACATGTTTCAAACATTAGCGGAGATTTTGGGTGAGACGGAGCCTGATCCGTCATTCTCCCAGCTGGTGCACGATCACCTGTCTTTGCTTTTAAAGCAGTTTGAGCGCTACTTCCCAACCACAAAAGACCCACGAACTGGCAAGGAATGGATCCGCGACCCATTTGTCAACCAACCAGGTGAATCTACCATGTCTGTGCAAGAAGAAGATCAGCTGCTGGAGATCGCAAATGACGGCGGCCTTAAAAGTCTGTTTGAGACAGCCACTCTGCCGGTGTTCTGGATTAAAGTCAAGGCAGAATACCCTGAGATCGCCACGACAGCACTGAAAACCCTTTTGCCATTTCCGACATCCTATCTGTGTGAAGCGGGGTTTTCTGCAGTGACGGCAACCAAAACCAAACAACGGAGTAGACTGGACATAAGCAACACACTTCGGGTGTCGTTGTCTCCCATCACTCCCAGATGGGACCGTCTCGTTGCAGAGAAACAAGCTCAGGGCTCCCATTGATTTGTCGTTATCGTGAGTTAAAACTTTCATGAAAATAAAATGTTCCTTATATTCGTTTTTGTGGCGTATCTGTATTTTATTTTGAAAGGATGTTTAAACGTTACCATAGCGACCAAAGTCAGAGAGCGTTAGGGCTGTGGTCGAGAGGAGCAGAGTTTAGCGGGAGTAGAGTCTTAGCGGCGCACCAACATGGTCCGCAGTAAAATTGTCAAGCGTTGACCGGTCCGCGGTGATAAAAAGGTTGGGGACCACTGATATAGAGAATTCAGCTGCCCAAATATTTGAAAAAATTATGTTTGTATTCCTTTTCTCTCCGCTGTGCTTCAGAGTCCTATAATGTCGTAGACCTCAATGAGCGTTTGGCCCATGGTCGCCAGCTGAAGATCTACCTGCCCAAGGGTGTGGAGACGCTGGACTTTATCCCCGCGTTTGAGCCTGGAAAGACCTTCCGCTACTTGGAGAAGGGTAGAGTAAGGTCAGAGACTGTAGGGACGGCCGTGTTCTGCCCGCTGCTTCCACTGTTCCTTCTGTCCATGTGACTGTTGTTGTGTCCTCCGCAGTACGTCCAAAGGCAGAGTGTCTGGGACCGGCACCGACCGACGCTGGTACATCGACAAGGTAACCAAAGTCTGAATTAATTAAACTGATGACTCTAAAGTCAACACTTTCTGTTAATATGATTAATTAATTGTTGTCTCTTTATCTTTAATTGCTGTTGTATAGTTTCTCTTTTTACTTTTCCTCTCATTCTAGTTGTATTTAACTCTTATTATTGTTATTCAATTTTTGACTTCCCCATTTACCTGTACTCATTTCTGTCTTTGTGCTGCGGCCACAACTCAATTTACTCTCTATAACTTCTTCTAGAGGCTTATCTTAGTTAATAATTCTAATCTTATCTTATCGTAATGCAGTAGTGGTGCTTAGGAGCTTGGTCAGGGAAATAGCTGCACGTGTCCAGACCCATTCAGCGGTGGAAAGAAACACCTGCTCCTAGTGTGCCAATGGTTGGAATGAAGTGTTTTAATGTGGTCTGTATGTTTGTCTCAGGTGACCTATGAGGACCAGGGGACATACATCCAGAAAGACTATTGGAACAAAGAGATTTCCACTGTCAGAGTGGCCGTCACAAGTGAGTTAGCCAAGGCTTGTATTAGCCAGGACTGCTAAGAACTTTGAGAACATAGCTTTAAGGGAGTGTAGAGCAGTTTTTCTCATATAAACTCCGGACTCCGGAGTTTCCCTTTCACACATGTAGCACCCAACAGGAGATATCTGGGTCAGACACCTTGTCACTCACTGAAAATCCTCCACTTGGTTCAGGACAGCGGACATTCATTAAATTTGTCCATAGATGTTGACATCGCCCCTTATCGACAGAAGCGTGAACATTTTCTAAACATCAGCCGCTGTGACCAAAAGTCCCCCTTACAGGACAATGGTAGAGACTAATTTGTAGCAAAACAACAGCAAAGAAGAGTCAAAAAGTCCATGATTGAGTCTCAATGACTCAGTGATGTCAGCCATTGGGTATTATAACATAGACTCTATTTCAGAGACTTGAATGTCACTATAATAAACAACAAAGCACATAACACCCACGTCCTCAGACACATGGAACAGATGTGATGCAAGAAACAACGTTCGCACAAAATGTCAAACTATTATCACTGCCAAAATGAATAATACCACAATCACCTGTACTTTTTAGATATATTACTTCAATGGTATGAGCACCCAAAAGGACATTTCATTCATTTCTTGTATTTGGATGGAAAAGCAGGAAAAGCAAACCAAACCTCTCTGCATGCTTAGATAGGTGAGGGAATATATTTATGCTTATAGGTGTTAATAATAACCAGAGGCGGACTTACCATTAGGCAAAGGTCGGCAATTGCCTTGGGCCCCAAGCTACCAAGGGCCCCGTAAAACGCCTCATAAACTTATGGTTAGGATTTGTTGTCTTACTTTTCACCAATTAATTATATCTCTAAACATTGATACGCTAAAGTGCTATCCGATTGTTAAATTCATGATGAGAAAACCCCCCCAGTCCCCGCTACATTGGACTATTCCATCATCCTACTGCGCACCTGCGTGTGTTTGTAACCAAACGGCTCAGCAGGCTGGAAGCTGGAGGCTACAGACGGTTGGAAAATGAAGGGAAGCTACCGAAGTGGTTCTGAAAAAAAGAAGAAGCGGGAAGAAAGCAGAAAGTTTTTAGCAAAACTTCCAAAGGTAACAACCTTTTTCACGACGGCTACTGACAACACGAACATTAACGTTACTAAAGAGCAGCAAGAAGCCAGTTTTTGCTCTAGCAATGCTAACACTGATGAGGAGGAGCTACCCACTTACAGTGTCAGCCCAGGTTGCTCTAGTGAAGACTGGAGAAAAGTTACAAGCGTGTCTTTCTCAGATAAATAAGGACGGAAAAGGGGGAGAACAAGGGATGTGGAGGGCCCCATGCCTGTGTTTGCCTTAGGCCTCAAAATGACTAAATCCGCCCCTGATAGTAACCAGAAGGTCAGCTAGCTATATTGATATAGCCATAGACAGTTAAAGAAATGGAACAGCAGATCCCGTTTCTCTGGACAAATAGAGTCTTTAAACGCTTCAGATGTAGAGTTATTAACTGTCAAAGTGATGTCAAAATGAATGGGAGTCAATGGAATGCTAATGAAGGTGAGTGCTAACCCCCTAGGATATAGCACAAAGAAGCTTGAACTAGCGTAGCAGGGTTTCCTGCTTGTGCTTGCATTTTGAACCGTTACCTTCTGTGCTGCTGACATGAAACACACAGTTCTTTCTTCAGATTTGTTTTGTAAAGGAACTTCATTAATGATCATAAATTAAATTAGCCATTTAGCTTAGAGCAGAAGTTTGACGATGATAGTTAACTTGCAAGCTAATAAAGCAGACTACCATGAAACCTGAATTTTACCGAGTTTATAAAAGTAGGTTACTCTATAAATGACTAAAGCTTTACACCATGTGCAGCACAGTAGATTTCCATTTCCTCAAAGTGAATTTTTCTCTGTGATAATAATCTCTCCGGAAAAAAAAGAATCCATGTGCTTGTCGAAGCTTATTAACCCTCAGGACAGACGCCAGAGGGACAAATCTAACTGTCGGGCTCTGTCTTCCAGCCAGACACAACTATGTGAAGTGTATAGCGGGAGAGAGTCTGGACATCTCGCTGGAGGGCATCGACCTGGCCGACGCTGTGCTCTCCTTCTCTGGGGAGGCTGCCAACGTCACGCTGGTGAGGGGGGGGGGATGGGTGGACGGATGGGTGGACGGATGGGTGGATGGGTGTATAAAAACTAGCAGGGAAGGGGATGGATGGATTGTTAAAGGTGCAGAGGTATGTAAAATGCAGTTGTTCATAAGTAATTTTGCTGATTTATTATTGGGATTGTACGTGGTGCGTTAACTGACCTTAAGGAATAATAATTTCCCGACATAAATACCTTTTTGGAAGCTTTTCAGGTGGATGTAGTGGTTGGTTGCCTCATGGATGAGGGTGTCACAATTTCACTATCTTGAATTTTGAAAAAAAAAAAAGGAATCGTTGAAGTGCTGCAAGTCAAACTCCTCTAACTTAGGGACCGTTCAGTATTCATGGGATGGACCACCGGAGGACATCAGGGGACGGTCATGTCTTTTTATTGTTTGTTGAGGAGAGTGTCATGCAATTTTTGTTAGTCTATGGGAAGGGTCATTTTGTTTGGTGCATATTTTTCCCTGTAGCTCTCAGTCTCGCACCCCCCATCGTGCGATTTCCCAAACTAAATAAATCTCGCCCGCACATATAAACACAAAACTCTTGTAACTAAGACATCTGCTAAAAAAATAATTGTATTCATTAGCATGGTTCCGTATTCTTTAGTTCAAAAACATCCAAATACCAATGTACGAAAACATAGCGGCCCAGACGCAAGCTTTTATTTTGAAAAGTCGTAGCTCGCGGACGGCACACAGCCGGGAGGTCTCCAGGCTGGAGCCACACCCGACTCCAATATCCTTTTTTCCATGCTTATTGTGTTTCCACAATGTTAGTGAAGGGCAAATGAAGCTTTGGTGAAGCACTGAACCACTCAGAGGAATTGGTTTGGAAATGGGTTCATTACTAGAAGCTTCAGTAACCGCGACCTCGCCTGGTGAAGGGCCGAGGCCGCATCTAAATCATCCCGACAAGATAGTGGACAGGAGGCTTTAGACTAGTGACACACACGTGTACCAACAATGGCATATCATTCTTTTAAAAATAAACATTGATGAATTTGTGTATTGGTATTGGGGAAACTGAGGATGTGCTGGGAAAATATGGCACAAGTCGGGTGTGCTTGTGCAACTTGTCTACTACTATATATGATATATATTTATTAATGTAAATTTGACAATGTAATGTAATACATGTCAGATATTATACTGCATAAAAGTCTAGTGTAAAAATGGCATAGCCACTTGTGATTTAAAAAAATAAATGTAAAAATCGAGAATCGAATGGAACCGTGACCATAGAATAGAAAATGTAATCACATCGAGGATTTGGAGATTTGCCTGGGGTTCCAGAGTGAACTGACAGGACTTTGTCTCCCTCAGGTGCGCGATGGTGCTCCGGTGTCCCAGGACCTTCCGGATTATTGGGACCGGGTTAAGACCCACTCCATGAACATCGAGATCAGGAATGTTAACACCAGCGATGTGGGCCGTTACACCCTAAGAGACCGCAGGAACCGGGTGGTGTCTATTACCAGGATGGACCTGACAGGTGGGTCCCCCTTAGTGTTGGCTATTGTTTGTGGTTTTTTTTCCTATACTGGTGCTTTCTAATAAGAGAGAAGAAGTTCCTCTCTCTCAATACTTCGGGCTTCTGAACTGGTTGCAGTTTCACCCTGGGTCCACTAGAGGGCACTCACGGATCAGTGCAGAATGAATGTTGGTCCATGGATCTATACCCCTCAAAATCCACTTTTCTCAGGCTCAGGATATCATTTTTTGCCTAGTAATTTCAATGTTACATTCAAAAGGGGAGGCTAAGACAATACACCCTGCTGGGTGTTAGAGTTTTTTAAAGTGGCTTTTTTGTTCTAAAACCCTTTTAAAATGTCAGCGACGTCATACACATCACACGGCATCGACCACACAGCTGACAGGTTAGGCTCTCCCTGTCAATACACGCGCTAGAAAGAGGTCTGCTAATGTTTTGAATAACACGCCAAAATATTCACTGTAACATTCTGGCTCCGCTTCAGATGCCGTCAAGCGGGATCTCCGGTCGTAATCAGTCCTTCACTGACCAATCAGCATTTATTAGCAGAATGCTAGCGCGTCAGGGCAACAACGACCCAACCTGTAAGAAATCGAAAGGACAGAAGTACTCGTTCATTCAACTTTTGATCTGTAATCCATGTTGAAAAAATTCAAAAACTACAATCAAATCTGAGATTTCTCAACGGAAATCAGGTGAAAGAGACACATTTGGCTGTCTAGCTCCATAGACTATCAATCAGTTCAGTTGCATTTTCTTTCTCTGCTCTCCTCCGTCTCTCTGTCCCTCTACACACACACACACACACACACACAACCCCTGCCCTCCGTACACACAGCGTCTGTCTCCATGAAAACAGTGTTGCCAACTTAGCAACTTTGTCGCTAGATTTAGCGACTTTTCAGACCCTCTTTGCGACTTTTTTCAAAAAAGCAACTAGCGACAAATCTGGCGACTTTCTGTAAAATTACAAATTATCCAGCGACTACACGAGGTATTTCTCTCCTGTGGCGCCAAAACGTACAGTATGTCCACAAAACTGCATGTGTTTTGTGAGGAGCAGAGGAGCAACCCCTCCTCTCCCTTGTATTGAATTTGTGATTTGGGTTTGTTGTCAATGGGCTTAAACCTGGAAAATGATTGAAATTGCTTTTACTAAAGACACACACACAGAGTCAGGCTAAGCATCTCCGCCCCCCTCTCCCCCCCCATGTAGACCACCATGAGCACACCGGGGGAAACCCTCTAATGGCCCTGCTCTTACTGCTGGGCATCCCCGCTGGGATCTGCTGCTGCTGTCGGAAGAAGATTTTCACGAAGAAATCGGGCACCTCTGGAACACTTCAGGTACCAACAGCAGGCTCAGACAGCGACACACACACAACATGAAAGAAAGGTTCCATATTTTGACTTTTGGTCAAAGTGTAAAGGCACAAGCCCGGGCTACTCTACTTCATGGTATACACCCGGTGTGCTGAGCTTGGCTCTTGGTTGTGGGAAGAGATGAGGTCAGAAGATTCTCTCCATCTGTTTCTAAAAACAGTTCATACGCATCTCAATTATTTACGTCAATCCGAAATTCCAAACAATTCCCCATTGGCTCTTCAGGAGGAAGCGTCCAGTGTAGGACAAAAGAACTTGCCCTTGCAGATGTTGTACCATTTTGTTTCTATAGACTACACGTTTCTAAGAACTGCCGTTTAAGTCAGCTGACGTATTCATGTCATTAGCACGCAGAGTGATAATTAAATGAGTGTAGAAGAATATACAGTTCCAGCCTGTGAAATGTGAAATATATTATATTAATATCTCTCTGTGTGTCTCCAGGCCACACTAAACACAGTCCAGCCTCCCCCCAGCGGTCCTGTTGGACCGTGTCCTCCCTACAGCGGCCCTGGGACCCCAGGAGTGGTGAGAGTATACCGATGTGATGTCTGTGTATCTGTAGATAGGCTAACGTCTCCAACATGTCTTCATTTAATAATTTATACTGTTTATAATTATAATAATAATAATAATTATTATTATTATTATTATTATTATTATTATTATTAACTGACTGCATGTCCCATTGTGCTTCTACCAATGTCTCACTGTGTTTCTGTGTTGGCAGGTGTACTACCATGGCACTGAGCCCAGCATGGTACATCACACACACACATACATACACACACACAATTCTTATTTTTTACTTTTTATTTATTCCATCACAGACAGCATGTGTCATGCCAACTTGAGACACGTTTTTTTCTTGTGCCCATGTGTGTTCTTATTCAGGGTCCTGCAGTGCACCCCCCACCTCAGCCTACTGGCCCAGGAGAGTGGAGCGGGCCCCCTCCCTCCCCAGTTAGTATCACTAACAGCAGCCTAACATGCGTTGACAACATGGAACGTGTTAACTAATCTAACTCCTGATTTTCTTGGTCTGCAGGGTTTTAACCCGGCCTACCCACCCCAGTACCCGGCCTACCCTCCTGCTGGTGGAGCTATGATCCCCCCTAACCAGCCTCCACAATGGAGCGGTCCACCACCAGGCCAGTACCCCACCGGACCTGTAGCGCCGATGGTACGATGCGTTTCTTTAACTCAATGCTAGAGAAAAAGAGTCATGACATTTAGTCAAAGGATTCAGGTTGGGAAGTTAAACACGGGGCTAGGAAGTAAAACATGGGACAGTGTCAGCTAGAAACCCCCTGGCCTCATGCTCACCTTGTCCCACCTCTCTACAATCACATTTGTAAACTGTGCAATCACTGAATGCAAGACCTGTGTGTGTGTGTGTGTGTGTGGGTGTGTGTGTGTGTGTGTGTGTGTGTGTGTGTGTGTGTGTGTGTGTGTGTGTGTGTGTGTGTGTGTGTGTGTGGTGTGTGTGTGTGTGTGTGTGGGTGTGTGTGTGTGTGTGTGTGTGTGTGTGTGTGTGTGTGTGTGTGTGTAGGGTTATGCTCCAGTCATGCATAGCTCTCCTCCAGCAGCAGCCGTTGAACCTGTTCACCAGTACGTCAAGATGGAGAGTACAGTTCCCTCCCCTGCTGAACCCCTGCTGACTGCCACGCCACAGGTACACACACACACACACTCAATTGTACTCTTCCTGCTACAGATTTCCCACCGTGGTAAGAAAGCACAGGGGAGACACTTTGTTTCTCTCACGACTCTAGAATCTGTATTCACTCTAAAGATAGTCACCTTCACTCTGTCACTCACTCTACCACACAGACACACACACACACACACACACAGACCTTCCAGCCCGGCTACTCTGTAAAGTATAAACCTCAGCCTCTTTCCATCTTTGTTGGGAGTCGCACATGCTTAGTACCTAGGTAAGGACTACTAGCCAGTCAGAAGCAGAGTATGAGGGCCCTGACAGTACCTAGGTAAGGACTACTAGCCAGTCAGAAGCAGAGTATGAGGGCCCTGACAGTACCTAGGTAAGGACTACGAGCCAGTCAGAAGCAGAGTATGAGGGCCCTGACAGTACCTAGGTAAGGACTACTAGCAGTCAGAAGCAGAGTATGAGGGCGTGCCCTGACAGTACCTAGGTAAGGACTACTAGCCAGTCAGAAGCAGAGTATGAGGGTGTGCCCTGACAGTACCTAGGTAAGGACTACTAGCCAGTCAGAAGCAGAGTATGAGGGCCCTGACAGTACCTAGGTAAGGACTACTAGCCAGTCAGAAGCAGAGTATGAGGGCGTGCCCTGACAGTACCTAGGTAAGGACTACTAGCCAGTCAGTAGCAGTGGCTGAGTATGAGGGCGTGCCACGCTAGCAGCTAGGCGAGCATTATAACGCGTCTTACAAAGTGATGTCACGTTTGTCTCTGAACTAAAGACTGGGCTACAGTGTGAACAGTGTTTTCTGTTGGAAATGGTAAGTCCCTTTGGGGGGGAACTTTGTAAACCTATAACATGCACAAAAAAGATATGTAACTCAATAAAGGAAAGAGGAAAAGCCCAAAAGCATAATACACACAGTGGCTAGAATAAGTATACACCCCAATGCTAAAGTTGATTAAAAAGAAGAATAAAAAAACATCTTTTGGATATTGATCTTAATGCTTTAATTCAAAAAATCTTGGAAAATCCAACCTTTTAAGGACACCAATTTTCTTTGTGAATGAATAATGTATTGTAAATAAATAAATCATCACATACCCTTCACCATACATAGAGATTGGCATGGTTTTATTTCGGTTATCTTAATAGCTAAGCTTAATGTGTGTGTGTGTGTGTGTGTGTGGTGTGTGTGTGTGTGTGTGTGTGTGTGTGTGTGTGTGTGTTGTGTGTGTGTGTGTGTGTGTGTGTGGTGTGTGGTGTGTGTGTGTGTGTGTGTGTGTGTGTGTGTGTTGTTGGTGTGTGTGGTGTGTGGCGGGGCTGTTTTAATTCCAAAGGCCAAAGGATCTTATCAGGATGCATAGTATCCATGAAATAAAAATAAAATGTGCCTGCTTCTATAGGAATTAGGGGGGTG
This sequence comes from Etheostoma spectabile, assembly GCF_008692095.1. NCBI lineage: Eukaryota > Metazoa > Chordata > Actinopteri > Perciformes > Percidae > Etheostoma > Etheostoma spectabile. Next base: position 2,362,698 of record NC_045734.1, on the reverse strand, counting down.
TATACTTATGCCCCCTGTATTTTAACATAGGGGGGAGTATACTTATGCCCCCTGTATTTTAACATAGGGGGGTGTATACTTATGCCCCCTGTATTTTAACATAGGGGGGTGTATACTTATGCCCCCAGTATTTTAACATGGGGGTGTATACTTATGCCCTGTATTTTAACATAGGGGGGTGTATACTTATGCCCCCTGTATTTTAACATGGGGGGTGTATACTTATGACCCCTGTATTTTAACATAGGGGGTGTATACTTATGCCCCCTGTATTTTAACATAGGGGGTGTATACTTATGCCCCCTGTATTTTAACATAGGGGGGTGTATACTTATGCCCCCTGTATTTTAACATAGGGGGGTGCATACTTATGCCCCCTGTATTTTAAGGAAGAACATTTATTTATTTACATTATTCATTCACAAAGAATATTGGTGTCCTTAAAGGTTGGATTTTACTATTTTTTTGTATTAAGGCATTAAGATCAGTTTCCAAAAGATGTTTTTTATTCCTCTTTTTAATCAACTTTAGCATGGGTGTATTCAAGCCACTGTATGACATATAAACACCACATTGTGTTGGGACTCCCTCTTTGTCACATTCCCTGAGCCAGTCTGTCACAGATCAAACTAAAATAAAAAGCCATCAAATGTATTCCTATGAATTTGGAAATAAATTGAACATGCTTCCCCCCCCCCCAGGCTGGAGCAGCAGCATCCTGTCCGGAAGCTCCGAGGTCTGACATCCTCAGCTCCTCCGATGGTGCCTACCAGTTCAACATCACCGGAGGCAAAAACTCCAGCAGCTTCCTGTAGGGATGCCGCCGGGTGGAGCAGCGTCCTCCCTGTCCTGCTGCAGCATCTGGACAGTAGATTCTATTCTTTAATGTCGTAACGTGGTTCTAGGCTAAATGAGCAAAAATGTATGGTATAAAATCTACTGGCTCCAACAGCTGAGGTTTGGCAAGAGGAGTCAACTATTTGGGGGGGGGGGGATCCAATTCCCTGAGGTGAGGAGACAATGAAAGGAGAGGTTTTAGCATGTGGAGTAAAGTCATAAGTACATTGTGAACACAGGGCTGGGTTGTGTGTTCCTGCCCTGCTGGGTTTTCTGTGATTAGCCAGGGATCCCAACCAGTCCGCAGGGGAAAGAACCTGACAGTAACAGCTAAGACACACACAAACTGAAAAAGGCTTCACTGACAAATGAGTTTCCTTGAGGTGTACTTGTGTACAATGAATTAGCCTGTGCACTATCCACAGCCAGGGACCTGAGCAGGGGCCTGTAGCTAGCCACTGACTGGGTGTCTGTGTGTCCCTGTCCAGTTACTGTCCAGCTACACACACCACAGGGCCTGGCCAATGTGCGCCGGACTACACTGACATACTGTTGGTCAGTTTCAAGGAGGAACTATGTTTGGTTACACTTTACTTGACGGTATCTACATAAGAGTGAACTTCTCTTGGGTCCTTGTAAATTATAGAGTGTGGTCTAGACCTACTCTATCTGTTAATTATAGAGTGGTCTAGACCTTCTCTATATCTAAATTATAGAGTGGTCTAGACTTACTCTATCTCTAAATTATAGAGTGTGGTCTAGACCTACTCTCTGTAAATTATAGAGTGGTCTAGACCTACTCTATCTGTTAATCATAGAGTGGTCTAGACCTACTCTATCTGTTAATCATAGAGTGGTCTAGACCTACTCTATTTCTAAATTATAGAGTGGTCTAGACCTACTCTATCTGTTAATCATAGAGTGGTCTAGACCTACTCTATTTCTAAATTATAGAGTGGTCTAGACCTACTATCTGTTAATCATAGAGTGGTCTAGACCTACTCTATTTCTAAATTATAGAGTGGTCTAGACCTACTCTATCTGTTAATCATAGAGTGGTCTAGACCTACTCTATCTCTAAATTATAGAGTGTGGTCTAGACCTACTCTCTGTAAATTATAGAGTGGTCTAGACCTACTCTATTTCTAAATTATAGAGTGGTCTAGATCTACTCTATCTGTAAATTATAGTGTGTGGTCTAGACCTACTCTATCTGTTAATCATAGAGTGGTCTAGACCTACTCTATCTCTAAATTATAGAGTGTGGTCTAGACCTACTCTCTGTAAATTATAGAGTGGTCTAGACCTACTCTATTTCTAAATTATAGAGTGGTCTAGATCTACTCTATCTGTAAATTATAGTGTGTGGTCTAGACCTACTCTATCTGTTAATCATAGAGCTTTCTAGACCTACTATATCTGTAAATTATAGTGTGGTCGAGACCTACTCTGTCTGTAAAGTGTCTCGAGATAACTAGTTATGAAATGATACTATAAATAAAATTGAATTGAATGGAGGCATGACACTGTCATGAACGTTTCTGACATAACGCTTCTTTTAGTAAGTCTCGTGACAAGTTATGGTTAGGGTTCATGTGTCATGACTGTCATGACAGTGTCATGTCACTCTTATGTAGCTACCCTAAGGTAAAGTGTTACCCTGTTTTCTTCCTACCGACCTACAGCCACCAGTGTCCTTATGTGACCGCTCGATACCAACATGAATGGGTCCTGCTCGGCTGAGCTGCAGTGTTAGCTCTCCCAGGGGAGCTCGCATTATGAATCTGCTCCCAGCCAGGTCTGTGGATCACCTAGAGTAACAGGACAGGGCTTTTGGAAAGAGAGTAAGGACTTTGCGCTTGGAGCGCCACAAGCCAAGGGCTTATCTCTGAGACAAGGTAGACATCTCTTTGATCGATATCTCCAACACTGGGAAACTCACACCTAAATGATCTAGTCCGATTCCTACAGCTTAGAGGAAACATATGTATTTTTGATTTTCCTGAGAATATGAAACAGAATTGCTAAAACAATAGCTACCTCTTTTTTGGATTCTATGCTTCTTTATAGGTCAACACTAGTCTGTGTGTGTGTGTGTGTGTGTGTGTGTGTGTGTGTGGGTGTGTGTGTGTGTGTGTGTGTGTGTGTGTGTGTGTGTGTGTGTGTGTGTGTTGTGTGTGTGTGTGTGTGTGTGTGTGTGTGTGTGTGTGGTGTTGTGTGTGTGTGGTGTGTCACATTGTTGTGGCCTGAATCCTCTGATAGTAATGCTTCCATTCATCGTAAATGCTAACAGCTTAACTGTTCGAACGCTACCTCGTGCCTCCTGTCCGTTACAGCAGAAGCCAATTAGAGCCTGTGTGCCTGCCGTTGATCACCCAACCACAGCTGAGCAGGAAGTAGCATCATTCACAAACTCTGGTTGAGACAGTGTAGCAACTTCATGTTTGTCAGTTGGAGCTCTGACATCTGCCATACACCTTTGAATGTTCACCTACAACCACTAACAGACATTCATTGTACTGTACATGGCATCACAGAAGCCTTTCTTTCTAGTAACGGAGTCTTTCATTGGGTTTCTGGAGGTGTGTAAATACGGTGGAGCCTGATCTCCACGGCCTAGATGTACACGTAGAGGGTCTTAGAGCAGCGGGACTCCCTCTGGGTCCTGCATCTGGTGTCTGGGCAACTGGGTTTTTAGAGTCACATAAACTGGGACAACCCCATTCTGAAGAGCAAGCCAAGGCTGCTTTTTACCTTTGTGTCTAATATCTGATGATAATGTTTAATGGGATTTTCTTTGATTGTTTTATGTAAATGTAACAAATGATATAAAGGTCAAAGACGTTGCATGTCTAAGCATATTCATAATGTTAATTTAAACGTAAAATAGTCCATTATATACTGTAGCTTTACTCTCCCTTCTTTACTCACTTGTATGAGTATTTAATGCAAGAAATAAAAGATTTTAAGAGCCATTGACCAAACTGACCCTTCTGAGTAACAACTTAAAATCTAAGGATAGAAATGTGACACAAATATCAAACGAATTTATAAAAGCATTATTTTTCTACTTGGGCATAATGTTGTAGGTTACGCAATTATACCTAAAAATAAAACACCAAAGCGGAGCTTATTTACTATTTTACGCAAGAAATACTTTTGGATTTCCCCAATGTCCCTCCTGGGTACTAGACGTTCAAATGCATACATTACCCACAATGCATTTACCTAGTCATGTAACAGGATCTTACATCATAAAGAAGATTTTGGAGGACCCCCCCCCCCCAATCATCTGGAGAGTTTAGTAATTCTCTCCTAAAAAATGTTGGTATTTGGCTTTTTCCAGTCACTGGTGCACCATGTCCAAAAATCAAGTGTTTTTCTGGATAATGTTAATAAAACATAAGTGATGTTTTGATATTAAAAAAATGCCTATTTCATGTGAAATAAGGCACTAACGTTTTAAAGGCTAAGCTATATTTTAGCTGAGTATGCCATAAATATACAGCATGTGTGTGATATGTATACACACACACACACACACACACACACACACACATCAGGGACCTGACCCTGGATCACAAAAGCTGACCCCAAAGCATGAGGACGAAATAACAGAGGCCACTTCTATTTGTCTTAAACGTGCGGTGAATGGAGGCTAGGCTACTGGTCGCTACGTAGCCTACCTCCACGCTACCCAGCGAGCAGCATGTCCATGAAAGATGCATGTCCTGCAGCGTTAGATTAGATTGCTGTCACTTGACAAAAATATCTGTAGTGAAATGTACACACAAATAGGTTTTTGCGTATCATTTTTAAGCGGGTGTATGGACATCGTGGAGATTTCTTAGTGGGTATACCCGCGCATCACGTAGACCATCTAACTGGAGAAACAGAAGGAGTAGAAGGAGTTGTCCCCAAATGTTTCTTTAATGTTGTAAAGGACACTTAGAACGTGGACGGAAAGACTCATTCCTTCCCACTGTGGCCCAAGTGCCATTTAAAAGAGAGAAACGGTATAAAAATATGTAGAATAATAAAGCACTGCTTCCAGGAATCACTTAGTCATCAGGTAGGGATGATCCAAACTGTAGAAACCTCTTTCGTGAAGTTCCAGAAGTCCTTAAAGGCATCATGTGGCATGAGAGGGGCAGACATAGGAGACAAAGGACAAACATAGTCTCAGTCCCTCCGTCACTCCTCCGTCCTGCTCCACCGCTCCATGTCTCCGAGCCGTCTCTCCAGGGTCTTCAGCTGTTGCTCCAGCTGAGCCGTCCTATCAGCCGCCACGGAGCCCCGCCCCGTCCCCACGCCCAATAGTACGCAGGCACACACCAGGCCGGCCAATCGGATGGCGGTGGTGTCTGCGTCCACGCTGCGGTCGCTCACAATCAGGCCAAAACACAGCAAAGCCACGCCTACTTTCAGCAGCCACAGAGCCCGCCTCAGAGCCGAGGCAACCAATCCGAAAACAAGGGAGATCAGCCAGTAGCCAATGAGAGCCAGGATAAGCCACTGGGTCACAAAGATCAGCCCGTCTGGGGACACTCTTGGGACGGGGACACCTATATGATCAATTGTCAAAAACAGAGAAATGTCAATTTCTTATTACATAAGAATGGAAATATACAACACTTATTCTGAGTTATAAATAACAGAATCCTTGTTAAGGGTTTTTTTTTTTTATCTTTTGTGTCTTAAAATGAATTGTAACCCAGGTCTCACACATGCACAGACACACACACACGATTTGGACTGAAACCAACAACAGGGAGCCAGGATGATAACACTGAGACCCTGGAGAGGAAATGCTTTAGCTTTCTCATTAAAAGAAGAACTCTTTCCCACAATCCATCTGGGAAACTAACTCCCTCCCCACCTTCAATCCCAGCTCAACACACATTTCAGACTAGCAGATTGGGTCTGACCAGGCCCTCTTCACTCACTGCTGCTGGTTTTCTTCTATGTAGCACTGTCTCAAATACAATTATCATTTGTATTATTATGGAACATCTCCAGTTTATCACTAACACCCCTTTCACACCGATGGCTCCACCAGGGTTATACCCAGGTAGACTGTCTGAATGGGGTAACCCGCCTCCATCCACTGATGATGTGATTGGTTGGTTCCTCCCGGATGCTTTCTACTGTTGGTGTAATATTGTTACCTTCCATTATACCTGGGAAAACATGGTCAAATATTCAAATCTATGTCTTGTCTATAAAATGATTCACGGTTTATCATCCCCGTTGTGTCGTCCCATTCAGGAACAGCGGATTTGGCCCAAGGGCTTTTTCTGTTGGCACTGCTAAAGAGTGGAACCTCACCCCCATACCCCTCAGAAAAACACACACACACATAGTACATTCAAGATCCAGTTAAAGAAATGTGTCATTGACAGTCAGAGCTGTCAACATTACCATTAACCGTTGGACCTATTATTATTAGTAGTAGTAGTAGTAGTATTATATTAGACCTCCTCCCGCTGCCTTGTGTGTGGACATGTGTTCATGTCTTTGTCTGATTGTTGGTCAGCTATCTTTCTAACTTAGTTTTTCTTATATTTAACTTTAGACCTATAGTAGTACTTTTACCCAATGTATAATGTATTTCAATGATTATGGTGTTATGTAATATGTAATTTTACTTCTTTTAGGGTGACTTGTTACAATCTGTCTAGGGACTGCAGATGAAAAATAGCCTTTTGGCTAACTCTGGCATATTGGCATAATGTCCATTAATATGCACTGTCCCTGTATTAAATAAACAAATAAAATAAAGTTTGGCAAAGCTGCGTTGGTTCTAATCGGTCAAAGAGGGCTTTCACACCTCAAAGTCCGAGCCAAGGTCCGGACCAAGATCCTTGTTATTGTTACATTTGATACATTTGATCCAGTAACTTCTGGTTTCACACTGCAGTTATGCAAGGCAACTAAAGATCTCTACGAGACTTTGTCCTGTCCTCATCACCTACGAGAACTGCGTCTCCAGATACTGCTAATTGATTGGTTTGTAGACCAGCATTCCCGTCCTCCCGTATCCTCTCTCTGTCTCAGAGGATTTTCTACTGACAGACTGGACTTATGGTTTGAAGCCTGCAGATTGTCCTGATGTGGCAGACAGAAGAGACATGGCGTGAGTGGGACCTTACCTTGGACTCCAGCAGCCTGCAGGACATGTGAGACATTGTGGAAGAGCACGTTCAGAGCTGCGGACACAGCTTCTGCCACAACCGCCAGGACCTGAGAGAAAGCCTGGTGGGGGGGGGGGGGGGGCATGTTTAACACAATGCCTGCTTTAGCTACATTGGACTTAGTCAGTCCACACATGAAAGCAGGAAGTAACCCTCACATGAAAAAAAACAGAAAACTTTCCCTCAAGTGAAATATAGAAATATAGATGTGAACTATAAATGTGAACATGTGAAATATACATAGATGTAAACATGTAAAATATAGATGTGAACATGTGAAATATACATGTGAACTATAGATGTGTAATCCTAACCCTAAAACATGAAACTTTCCCTTAGGCCCATGTCTTAATCTTAAAATAGCTTACATGTGGCTGAGTCTTCGTCTGACACTAAAAATATACAAATCTATAGTAGGCTATATAGAATAGAATCTATAGTATATAGATTTGTACATGTATGTTAAAAATCAAGAAGCTTATTAGCTTCTTGAGTTTAACTGTTGCACTCTCTTTCTGACTCCATTGTTCCCTTGTCCCACCTTCTGCACCGAGAGCAGCGTCTGCTCCCCGGCCAGCCTGCCCAGGTAAGTCCTCCCCTCCCCGGCCAGGTCGGCCAGGGCTCTCCGGAGCTCCTGGATCCCGGAGCGGCTCTCCCACACTTCCTCCCCCGAGACAAGCAGCAGCGAGGCGCTGAGCACAAACAGCCCGGTGAAAGCTCCGCCATCCGAATGGACGAACATCTTGAAAGCGGATGTGTTGTAAAAGACTCCTATGAGCGATAAAACGTAACGGTAAACTCTTACGTTAACGTGGACGTGCCAGGTAAACAGAGACGGGTGGTGACGTCACATAGGATGTGGTAAAACCAAGTGGAGTTGGAGAGATGGTGGAGAGGGTGCCCCCACTGGCTCAGTGTGCAACAAGTCTCCACTAACCAACAGCCAGGGACGGCTCTTCGCCGACTGGTCTTCGGCTGTTTTCGGCTGTTTTCGGCCGTTTTAAGCCCCGCCTGCTACCTTACCACAGGCTCGTTGGAGAGGAGCGGCGCATCGCTGGTAGAGTGGCCGGAAGCAGGCGGCTGCAGCCGGGCGCGGAGACAAGCCAACCAGCCGCGGCAAACACCCTTCAAAGCATAGACAGTAAGTCCCACGTTTTCATTTCATATCCATAGCTACATCCTCGGGCTGTAAGACATCCCTCCAACCGTGAGACATGTCCTCCGAAGGCATTTTTTGCCAATAAACATCACACTACTTTCTTGATGAAAAGTCATAGCACAGGCAATGTTAATGTATCGTTTGGCTTTTCTCTTGGACAGACAGTTTGATTGATTAGTGAGAAATGTCGACAAAGTCCAAAATTAAAATAATAAACCCTTCTAGTGATTGTATCTGTAACACAGAATCTCTTTTTAAAGTTAGTGCTTGAGAAGATCCGCACCTAGTGTCCACTTCTGCCCAGTCGATGAGCATGATCTAGCATGAGGGCCCCAGGCCCTCCTCTGGGCATCTCAGAAAAAGAAAATGAACTAGTGATGGAAAAATAAATGTCACTGGGGTCAGAAGTCATGTGTGCTGGTGCTCTCTGTTGGCATCATGATAACAGAACTACACTGCCACCAAGTGGACTGTCCCCAGAACACATCACCCACCTGTCCTGCGCTTCAGTGCAAAAATAATGTCAAAAGCTGAAATACAGGAAAAAAGTTGTTATACATTTAATATTGAACCAGATTTTGAAATCCAAAAGAAAGGGTAAGGTATTAAAAAACCATCGCACTACTTAATGAAGTATTACTAGTAATAACTCTCATACAAAATGTACAAATGTTTGTTAAAAATGTCATTAGCATCATAACAGGCCTTCAAACGATTGTGGTTACAGGTATAATACATAATGAACCTACTATGATGTCATTTTAATGATAGTTTCATAAAGTTTATAAACCCAACAGCTTGCATGAAAAAGATGAGCTAAATGAATTGATAAGCACGAATACTGGTTGCAACATTTTCTGAAAATACATAAATAGTGGGACTGAGGTAATTGCTATTGTACCAACAACAAAAAATGTCCAACCGAAAACAATCCCAAGACCCAAAATGGATGCATACGTCACAAATGGTACCTTTGACCCCAAAGAAAAAGGATTACCCTCCAACATAAGTTAATACAGTAAAGGAGAGGTTTATAAAACTGGGTTAATGTAAATGTATCTTCTGGAAACAAAACACCAACTGAGACAAATGATTACAGCTATAATATATAAACAGATGTGCTGTAAGAAGAACGTAAAGGACATATTTGGATACTGTAAGTACTGGAAGTCAACGTGGAGAACATGCATGGTTTTTAATGCATTTGAATATTCCCATACACACATGGACTCTGGGAAAACTGATCGGTGGATTGTTCAGATTGAAATGTGTGTAGGTCTTAAATCTTGAAGGGCTGAAGTGTCACATCCTCCGTCTGGTGGAACAATAGGTTAAGCTGCGACCTCAGAAGTCTCTTCAAAAGTTCATCAGCTCTATCTAGCAACACTGACAGAAATCTGCTTGGTAATGGATATAGAATGCATTTTTTCAAAGGCCTTGTTTCTCTAAGAAACTAGTAAATGGAGCATGTATGAATGCTTTGGTGACCTTTGAAATGAACGTTTTCATCCACCTTGTCAGCTCTGTAGGAACCAATGTATTCCCATGATGTGCCTTATCTCTCATGTTGTCCTTGGGTCAAATCTGACCCGTTTTCAGTTAATTTCTTTTTGTCACAAAAAATGGGCCGTCGCAAAAAGCGCTGAAAATGTCAACATTACAATATCAAAAAACTTTGGAAAAAACGTCAAAAAAGAACCCGCAACATTGAAAAAGCAACAAAAATGTCGGAAAAGGTGATAATGTTGAAAAAAAGTGAACAAAATGTTGTTGTTTTTTATCATGGGTGACGGGAAGACCACTCAAGGTTTAAGGAGAGAGCTTAGTGGAATGAGATAAATAGTCCTGATCAGTTTCCTTTATGTAAGATATCAAAAGTGTTCACTATTTACTCTCCAAAAGGCATCAAATGACAGATTAGACATTCGTATAATATGTCACAAAAAGTTAGATTTTATTTTCATCATTTACACTTTTAAAATAACAGAAAACAAAAAAATGGCATCTGCAAAGGTTTTGGGCACCCTGCAGGGTATCACCATATGATATCAAGGGGAAAGGCTATACTCATAAATCCTGGCTGTTCTGCCACTGTTTTTGCTTTTATATCAACAAATAACCCAAATGGATTGTCTTGATACTGTCATGCATAAGACCTTTTTTTCTGAGCTGGACTCGGTCTTGACTCGGACTCAAACCTCTCTGGACTCGGTCTTGACTCAGACTCAAACCTCTTTGGACTCGGTCTTGACTTGGACTCGACTAGTCCTGGTCTTGGACTTGACTTGGACTCGACTAGTCCTGGTCTTGGACTTGACTTGGACTCGACAAAGGTGGTCTTGACTACAGCCCTACTGCAGAGTCTTGTAGCCAGCCAAGAGTCTTTTAATTCTTGTTTGAGGTATCTTCACCCATTCTTCCTTCCAAAAGTCTTCCAGTTCTTTGAGATTTCTGGGCTATCTGTCACACACTGCTCTTTTAAGGTCTATTCATAGAGCTTCATTTATGTTGAGGTCAGGAGATTGTGAAGGCCATGACAAAACCTTCAGTTTACGCCTCTTGATGTAATCCACCGTGGATTTTGAGGTGTGTTTAGGATCATTATCCATTTGTAGAAGCCATCCTCTCTTTAACTTCAGCTTTTTCATAGATGGCATCAAGTTAGCGTCCAAAATTTGCTGAAATTTTGTTGAATCTATTTTTCCTTCTACTCATGAAATGTTCGCTGTGCCACTGAGCATGATTGATCCCCCCCCATGCTTGACAGTTGGACAGAGGTTCTTTTCATTAAACTCTGTGCCTTTTCCTCTCCAAACGTACCTTTGCTCATTGCGTTCAAAAAGTTCTATTTTAACCTCATTGGTCCACAGAATTTGTTCCCACAATGCATCAGGCTTGTCTATATGTTCATTTGCAAACTTCAAACGCTGATTTTTGTGGTGAGGACGTAGAAGAGGTTTTCTTCTGATGACTCTTCCATGAAGACCATGTTTGTACGAGTATCTCTTTATAGTGGAATGGTGTCTGCCAGGTCTTTCTGGAAGGATCGTGCAGTCAAACGTGGGTTCTGACTTGCTTTTCTCACAATCCTTCAAGCTGTTCTGTCTGATATCTTTCTTGGTCTTCCAGATCTTGCTTTAACTTCCTCTGTTCCTGATGACGGCCATTTCTTAATTACATTCCAAACAGAGGACATTGGCATCTGAAAACCCTTTACTATCTTCTTACAGCCTTCTCCTGCTTTGTGAGCGTCAACTATTTTCAGTTTCAGTTTTCTAGACAACTGCTTAGAAGAAGCCATGGTGCTGATTGTTTTTTCCAGGGGTGCCCAGACTTTTGAGCCCCACTGTATCTATCTATCTATCTATCTATCTATCTATCTATCTATCTATCTGTCTATCTATCTGTCTATCTGTCTATCTGTCTACTGTCTATCTGTCTATCTGTCTATCTGTCTATCTGTCTATCTGTCTATCTGTCTGTCTGTCTGTCTGTCTGTCTGTCTGTCTGTTTGTCTGTTTGTCCCATCTGGGCCCAGGTCCCTGCCAGTACAAAGATAACTAAATGACCTGAGTTATAAATGGTTATGCCATTAAAAGTACCAAAAATAGTCAATAGTCAGTGCAAATGAATGTAAAAACATCGACATTATGCAGTTTTACGTCTCTTTGCGTCTCTTTGTGGTTGCTTTGCATTTTTCGAGCCAATGGAGACATGTTGCTGGTTTCTACACACACATCGTCCCATCTGACTCTCAATGACTTCCGCTCTTCTGCTGCTGTTGGACACAGATGAAAACAATCTTTTGTTCCCGACTGTTACAATGCTGGGAGTCCACACTCTGTTTCCCAGGGAACATCACACACACACACACACACACACACACACACACACACACACACACACACACACACACACACACAGTTAAAGTACTAACACCACAACAAGTGAAGGCTTTTGTAAACAGCCTGTTTTCAGCTTTGTGCCGATGCATTTCCCAGCTGACCCATGCTTGTTAAAAGGCTTTATTTAGCTTCAGAAGGATTTTCTCAACACATAAAGAAACACCTCATCCTTCAGTTCCTCACAAACACCAACATCAGCACATCTGGAGATGCATGTTCTTCACTGGAAAAGAAGGGGGTGAAGAACTGTCATCTGAAAGTATCTAAAGCTGTTAGATTAACGGAGTGCAGTTCAGGCTTTCCCTCGGAGAGGGAGTGGTGTAACGTAGACAGGATCAGCTGTAAGGGATTCATGTGAGTGTCCTAATCAATAAGGGATCATTAATTAGGATTAGTGATCATTAGAGACATTTTGAAAACAGATGACAGAAACTCTAAAAAAGGATTTCCTAAAGTCATCTTCAGGCGGAGATGATGCTGATTAAATCATCTAATGAACGAGTGCTGTATTTAAGATACTTCACTCGAGTGGTCCCATACAAATAGACAAGATTTCACAATGATTTCAAATTAAAGCTGGATGTAGTCCACAGAGATGTAGTCCACTGAGAGATGTAGTCCACTTAGAGATGTAGATTACAGAGAGATGTAGTCCACTGAGATGTGTAGTCCACTGAGAGATGGAGTTCACTGAGAGACGTAGTTCACTGAGAGACGTAGTCCACTTAGAGATGTAGTCCACTGAGAGATGGAGTTCACAGAGATGTAGTCCACTGAGAGATGGAGTTCACTGAGAGATGTAATTCACAGATATGTAGTCCACTGAGAGATGTAGTTCACAGAGATGTAGTCCACTGAGAGATGTAGTCCACTGAGAGATGTAGTCCACTGAGAGATGGAGTTCAGTGAGAGATGGAGTTCAGTGAGAGATGGAGTTCACTAAGAGATGTAGTCCAAAGAGAGATGTAGTCCACTGAGAGATGTAGTCCACTGAGAGATGTAGTCCACTGAGAGATGGAGTTCACTGAGAGATGTAATTCACAGATATGTAGTCCACTGAGAGATGTAGTTCACAGAGATGTAGTCCACTGAGAGATGTAGTCCACTGAGAGATGTAGTCCACTGAGAGATGGAGTTCAATGAGAGATGGAGTTCAATGAGAGATGGAGTTCAATGAGCGCTTTCACACTAAACTAAATGGCCATACAACAAACCTACAGCTAACTAAGACTTTCTTCAGTTGAAAAATGATCTTTTAAATTGAGGAACATCATATTTGTAATCCAAGGCTCAATTCAAATGAGTTAAAAAAAAGAAATTTGCCCCCTCCCCGCTTATTTTTTTGCTGAAAGATGGGTCCCATGAGGTCCAACGGAATGGACGTGACTTCGACTCTCTATAATAATAAGGAGGCACAACCTTGTGGTTGCATTAGGCATAGCAGATATATATTTGTCTTTTACATTGTACTTTAGTACATAGGTACATCTTGTACTTTCTACTGCAGTACATTGGTCTGACAGCTTTTTTTTTTTTTACTTTTCAGATGCAGTGCTGTGGATGAAACCACAGTTAATTAGCCCTGGAAGCCATCTGTGAATCAGATCAGAGCAGCTGTTGGCGGTGCTGGCAGAGCGAGCCGAGGGTGGCAGCGTTTCCCTCTTTGGCTTCATGATGAGAGCCGCTGTGAAACAATGCGCGAGTGAGGGGGTTCACGTCCTGTCTGTCCACTCATTTCCCAAACCAGCGTTTTTTTTGTAACTTGCAGCTCCATTGTCCCAAAAAGGAAAATGGTAATTAAAGAGCAGCCTTCGGGCCCTGCAGCGGCGTCTATTTCATGTTTGTCCTGGGAGTGTGTCGCTCAGTGTGTTTATGTAGCGCTGTGAGGACCATTATCTCTGGCGGCATCATGACAAAATGTTTCTAATCAACACAAGTAGTCACTCGCTAAGTGGTTTTTCTAAGTTTTTTTTCAACCTGGACTCTATTTTCCCATGGTTCTGTGTCTAAGTGACTGATGGGAACCACAGTTTTTGACATTGGTCCTGAATGAAGCGAGACAAAACAAGCTGCCCTGTAACGTAAATAGTCGAATGGGCAACGTTCGTTTCCGTTCAGTAAAAGTTTTTCCTTTGACTGGTGAAAATTAAAGGTGCTGACACACGTTTTTTAGGCTACAACATTTGCTGTCACATAGAGCAAACAGCTCCTCACTATCTGCTAGCTGCCTGTCCCCAGAACAGACTGTAAAAAACATCTCACTATCTGCTAGCTACCTGTCCCCAGAACACACTGTAAAAAACATCTCCTCACTATCTGCTAGCTGCCTGTCCCCTGAACACACTGTAAAAAACATCTCCTCACTATCTGCTAGCTGCCTGTCCCCAGAACACACTGTAAAAAACATCTCACTATCTGCTAGCTGCCTGTCCCCAGAACACACTGTAAAAAACATCTCCTCACTATCTGCTAGCTGCCTGTCCCCAGAACACACTGTAAAAAACATCTCCTCACTATCTGCTAGCTGCCTCTTCCCTGAACCCACTGTAAAAAATATCTCCTCACTATCTGCTAGCTGCCTGTCCCCAGAACACACTGTAAAAAACATCTCCTCACCATGTGCTAGCTGCCTCTTCCCTGAACCCACTGTAAAAAACATCTCCTCACTATCTGCTAGCTGCCTGTCCCCAGAACACACTGTAAAAAACATCTCCTCACTATCTGCTAGCTGCCTCTTCCCTGAACCCACTGTAAAAAATATCTCCTCACTATCTGCTAGCTGCCTGTCCCCAGAACACACTGTAAAAAACATCTCCTCACCATGTGCTAGCTGCCTCTTCCCTGAACCCACTGTAAAAAACATTTCCTCACTATCTGCTAGCTGCCTGTCCCCCAAACACACTGTAAAAAACAGGGGAACGGGACGTCAGAGAATCATCTTATACAAACAATATATAAATGAAACTTGTTGTGAACTTTAATAGTCTATATTAAACTTCATTAATCTTTTATAAGTTTATAAACATAGCTGTCGAACATTTTTCATTCAATGATTTTTTGATGACTTTTGATAACAATAGTAACAACAATAATATGACTAATGACAACAATCACAGGATCTAATCATTAACATTCAAGGCCATTAGCCTACATCTTATTTGATGGGGGGGGGTAAAACAAGGTCCAGGTTGGGATAACCAAAGTTACTCTTTGAGTGAATTACCTCCCTGTCGAACCTGTCACGTGATGCGGTCGCCGTGGTGACTGATGTGGAGCCAGCAGCGGCTGGAGGAAGATTGTCATATAATGACTTGATTGTGACACAAGAACAAAGACAGCTCTCAGCTCTCATTGGTTGGCTGCAGAGAAGAGCCAATGAGACGCTGGCACTCAGACTCCTGTCTGCAGATTCATTTTCATACTCAAACATGTTTGAGAAGGACACATCAGAGCAAAAAAATTATAATAATTCATCAACTCCATTCGTTCAAAAATCATTTTTCACACAGTTTCCAAAAAACATGCAGGCGTCAATATCATGTGACCTTTACTTTTATTGAGTAGCATAGTTATTCACAATCAGAACTATAGCCTCATTCAAAGCACCATAATCATAATACTGATAGAATGTGAAGCAGCTTCTTCTCTTTTTAATCATAAAACCACCTTTTGTCTCAGACTGCGTACATACTTGGATTCTTATTTTATAATCACATAGTAATTTCTTCCTGCTCAAGGTCAAAAGTGATATTTCTACAAAGACATAAGCGCTGACTTGTTTGTTGATTTGATTTATTGCTGAAGTTATTATCGCAGCGACAGAAGCAATAAAAACAGGAAACAGCAGCACGTTTTGTCTCTTTGGTTCCAGAAAACAAAAACATCTGAATGATAAAAATATGAGATATATTTATGGGCTCATTTAAACAGTTTAACATATGTTTAAAAAAGTGTGCAAACTTTGTTTAAATCCACAAAACTTGAAATCTCTAAAGTTTTTTTTTTTCTCGGGGGGGGGGGGGGGGGGGGACTAAAACAGGGCTTCATCATAAACATGTCCATTATTCTCTGTGATGCTAAAAAAAAACAAGTAACAACCAATAAAAAGGCTTGTTTTCTCAATGCAGTCATGATTCAGAGGTTGGACTCGCAAGAGGTGTGAGGTCCTCAAGTGTTTCGTTTTGTCCACAACTCTTTCATGTCCCGGAGGACAGAAAAAACTAGAACATACTCACATTTAACAAGCTGACATTCCACGAGTTTCTCTGTTTTCCCATTTAAAAAAAAATTGATTCATCCATTATCCACATAGTAGTTTCGTCTGTGAAAACCACTCATTAAGGTTAAATAATGATCTTAAAATAGACCCTTTTGTCTTCTAGCTTCTAAAACTCATTCAGAACTTCATTGAGAAAACATACCTTTTTATTCTCTGTTACTTTTGCACTTCGGAGGAACAGAAGCCTGAATTTGTTTTGTGAAACTGGAAAGTGTTCTTTGTTTTGAAGATGGACTGGTGGCGTCCCTGATGGGATGTGGTCTCAGACGTACACAGATCTGGTCCCAATGGGGGATCGTCCCAGCTGCGCCCCCACCCTCATCAGGGGGACGTGGACAGGTGTGTTACAGTTTTCCTTCTGCGAACACAAACAGGAAGTCAGCAGCAGCGTTCCGGCCCCCAGGTGAAGAACCCCCGCCGCCCAGCCGCAGAATAGAGCGTCCCCAAACTCCCAGCGCGGCACCACATCGGGCACCGACTCGTCAAAGAAGCGTTGGACCGTAAGGTGGGCGATGTAGGACACCGGGACCAGCCCCAGGATCCCGGCTGCAACGCTCAGTGCCCCCCCTGCCATCTTTAGTGCCCTCTTGCAGCGGCGGTCCTGCAGCTGGCCGCGGCAGCTGTTGATGGCGTGCATGCCGGGGACGGCCAGCAGCAGCGCCAGCAGCCCGGCGGCCAACGCCACGCACATGAGGATGCGGGCCAGCTGGATGTCGGGGGGCAGGCCCAGCAGGCCGTCGTACGGCCGGCACTCCAGCACCCCCAGCTCCTGCACCACGCAGGTCTGCCACAGCCCCAGCTCGTAGGTCTCGGTGGCCAGCAGCTCGGTGGACAGCGTCAGCCAGCAGGACATCAGCGTGGTGGCCAGTGAGCACAGCCAGGCCCCCCCGCACAGCAACAGCCCCAACAGCTCCAGAACCTGGGTGCTTGGCTCCATGGCAGCGCCGGTCCTCAGACTCTCAGGCTGCCCTGTTTCTGAGTGTGCTCTCAAACTCCCCCCCGTCACTCCTCGCCAGCCTTCACTCCTTCCAGGGAATATCCTGAGCAGGCTGCCAGCTCCGGACGCCCTTCCTAGATCCCCCCCCCCCCTCCTTCCATCAGTCCGGAGAAAGTGATTGGCTGGCGCTGCAAACAACAACCTCATTCAGCCGCCGCGAGGCCGCATGCACGCAGGATGTCGTTCAAACACAGACAGATGTTATCACTGCACACTTCTCTGTTTGAAGCCCCCACCCACCCCCCCTGCAGTGTCACCAGGCAACCTTCCTATGTTCAGGAAAGTACTCAGGTCCTAAAGAAAGTAGCACAAATACAGAATATTGGTTTCTGCATTAAGGCCACTATGTGGAGTCTCCATAGCCACATGGCACATGATGAAGGGTCCGAGGCCTTGAGACACTATTTCAAATCAAAACCTGATAACCTGATGCCTCCTAGTGACTTAATTGTAGTGGACTCCAAGATAAACGTAATAGACAAGAAAAGTGGTCGGCTATAGGTCCTTTACACCTAATTATGCTATTTATTATGCAATATAGTATCCTATTTTTAGGATTATGGGAGGAACAACACACAACCTGTTGGGTAGATACATTGATGGTATTTTGTTATTTTTAAGGCTCAGAGAAAGAGCTTTAAATGCAAATGTTAAAGGTCCAATGACATGGTGTTCTTTGGATGCTTTTATATAGACCTTAGTGGTCCCCTAATTGTTGTGGTCCGCTGTCCTCCCCCAACCTTTGGCCTACTTCTCCTCTGTGTTGCTGTGTCTCTCTGGCTGGCTGTGAGGGCGTTCCTGCCAAGGGGGCGTGGTTACTATCACCTGTTCATCATCCGCTCAGCTGTCACCCATCATCTCATCAACTCCTGCCATTCATAAGCCCGGGCTAACCACCTCGTCGGCGCCAGATTGTTACTTACTCTTTCGTGGACCCTCCAGCTGCCTTCCACTATCCCTCCGACCGGTCATCTGCTCTCTTGGATTCACTACTACTATCATTAAAACCCTTTTCATTATCCTGCCGTTGTATCTCTGTGTTCTGGGTCTCACAGTTCACAACAGAACAATCTGGCCAAAATGGACTCCGCAGGGATACCGCAGGTTGAGGATAACAGAACACAGCGGGCTATCCATCGCAGGGTGTGTTTGTTGGGACAACACGACCAGCTGCTCAACACTCCTGAGAACAATCACAGCTGATCACACAGGTTACCCAGCTCACAGCTGAAGTCGCTAAACTGTCTGTTGTTTCTGCTCCTTCTGTCTCCCCGTCTGTTCCCGCAGGCATGGCGGCCGCCGCACCCCTCCGTGAGCCTCCCATCACCTCGCCGGAACCTTTCTCTGGTGACCTGGATAAATGTCGCGGATTTCTGCTCCAGTGCGGACTTATTTTCCGACAACGGCCGTGGTCGTTTTCTACCGAGTCTGCTAAGGTTCATTACGCCTTGGGACTGCTCAGGGGACGGGCTCTGGCGTGGGCCGAAGCGGTTTGTGCTAATCGGCCGCTCTCAGGTATAACTTTTGACTCTTTTTCTTCGGATTTAAGGACTGTTTTCGACCATCCGGACCATGTGGGGGGTGCCTCGAGGCGGCTGCTTGCTCTCCGTCAGGGGACAGGAGGAGTGGCGGATTACTCGGTTGACTTTTGGACGTTGGCTGCGGACTCTAAGTGGGATGAGGAGGCGTTACGGGGTGCATTCTTTCACGGTTTGAGTGATGTTGTTAAGGATGAACTGTCTGTTCGGGACGAGCCAGCCACCCTTAATGACCTTGTGTCTCTTGCTATCCGTATAGACAGCAGGATGCGGGAGAGGAAACATACGAGGGGCCGCCGATCTCTCCCTCCTGACCAGACTGCTAGGTCGTCGGGGTCTCGGCCATCTGGCTCCCCATTGTCGCTCTCAAACGCACCGGTGCGTGCCACCTGGGAGGAAGACGAGGCAATGCAGCTGGGTCGGGCTCGCCTTTCCCCCACTGAACGACAACGCCGCATGCGGGCCGGTGAGTGTCTGTACTGTAGCGATCCTTCTCACCGTGTCGCTGACTGTCCGAATCGGCCAAAAGACGTGACTCGCTAACTAACGTGGGCGTGTTAGCGGGTCCTACAACTAACGTTTTGCCCACTGTGCCCCAGTTACTGGTTCCTGCCACATTACAACACCAGACGCTTTCCCTTCCCCTCTCCGCGCTGATTGATTCTGGTGCAGAGGACAATTTTATCGACGGTGGTCTTGCTGCTCGGGCTGGCATTCCCGTAGAGCCTATAACCAGTCCTATTCGGGTTACGGCTGTTAACGGCCATACACTCGCCAGAGTGACTCAGCAAACCGTACCTATTACGTTGATATTATCTGGAAATCACCGTGAGATCATCCAATTCAAAATCATGTCCGCATCTATTACCCCACTTATACTCGGCTTCCCCTGGTTGAAACTGCATAATCCCCAAATTGACTGGCAGCGTTATGTTATCCATAGCTGGAGTGATCACTGTCACGCCGAGTGCCTGGGCTCGGCTGTTCCACCCACCGAGAGCGTCCCCGCGTCTGTGGCCTTACCTTCCGACTTAACCTCTGTGCCTGCCGAATATCTCGATCTAGCAGAGGTGTTTAGTAAGGAAAAGGCTATGTCCCTGCCTCCACATAGACCTTACGATTGCGCCATTGACATTCAACCCGACTCCCCGTACCCTAAGAGTCGGCTTTATAACCTGTCCCGGCCTGAGAGGGAAACCATGGAACGTTACATCGCTGACTCCCTCGCTGCTGGTATTATTCGTCCTTCATCGTCTCCTTTGGGGGCGGGGTTTTTCTTTGTGGCTAAGAAGGATAAATCACTGCGCCCTTGTATCGATTTCCGCGGACTGAATAACATTACGGTGAAAAACACGTACCCCCTGCCGCTTATGAACTCTACGTTCGAGCCCTTACATGGTGCTACGGTGTTCTCCAAATTGGATCTCCGCAACGCTTACCATCTCGTCCGCATCCGACAGGGGGACGAGTGGAAGACGGCCTTCAATACTCCGTTAGGTCACTTCGAGTATCTCGTCATGCCATTCGGCCTTACCAATGCCCCAGCGGTTTTCCAAACTATGGTTAATGACGTGTTGAGGGACTTCCTCAACCGGTTTGTAGTGGTTTACCTCGACGATATATTGGTGTTTTCGTCCTCTTTAACCGACCATGTGTCCCATGTCCGCCAGGTCCTCCAACGACTGTTGGAAAACAGACTCTTCGTCAAAGCCGAAAAATGCGAATTCCACCGCCAGTCCGTCCCGTTTCTGGGGTTTATTGTTGAGAGCGGTCAGGTTTCGGCAGACCCAGCTAAGACAAGGGCGGTTACTGATTGGCCCACACCCACCACCCGTAAACAGTTACAACGGTTTCTGGGCTTCGCCAATTTTTATCGCCGGTTCATTGCCAATTTTAGTCAGGTGGTGGCTCCCCTTACTAGGCTCACGTCCCCTAAGGTCCCGTTTCTCTGGTCTCCGGTCGCTGGTCAGGCTATGGAGCGTCTGAAGTCTCTGTTCACCTCCCCTCCTGTGCTGAAGCACCCCGATCACTCGCTCCAATTCGTGGTGGAGGTGGATGCTTCTGCGTCGGGAGTGGGTGCTGTCCTGTCTCAACGCTCTCCCTCCGACCAGGAGCTCCACCCTTGTGCGTTCCTCTCCAAGAAATTGTCTCCGGCCGAGAGGAACTATGATGTTGGCAACCGGGAGCTGCTTGCGGTCAAAGTGGCGCTGGAGGAGTGGCGCCATTGTTTGGAGGGGGCTGAGCAGCCGTTTGTGGTCTGGACAGATCACAAGAACCTGGCTTACATCCAGTCTACCAAGAGGCTGTCATCCCGGCAGGCCAGGTGGGCGCTGTTTTTTAGTAGGTTCAACTTTACTCTCACCTACCGTCCGGGGTCGCGGAATGTGAAGCCGGATGCACTGTCTCGGCAATTCGACAACCCGGAGGATTGTGCCGAGCCCGAGACGGTGCTGCCACACTCCTGTGTCGTCGCTGCTGTGCGCTGGGAGATCGAGGCGCAAGTTACAGCTGCCCAGGCCCTGGATCCTGGACCTGGTGATGGTCCGGCTGACCGGCTCTACGTGCCTGCACCTGTGCGGTCCCAAGTGCTTCAGTGGGTCCATACCGCCCGCTTCTCCTGTCATCCTGGGAGGCACCGGACGTCGACGCTGGTGAAACGGCACTTCTGGTGGCCAGCGATGGAAGCCGATGTTCGTGCCTACGTGGCGGCCTGCTCCGTCTGTGCGCGGGGTAAAGCCTCACATCGACAACCCGCTGGTCTGCTACTGCCGCTGCCTGTCCCCAGCCGCCCTTGGTCCCACGTGGCGCTGGACTTCGTCACCGGCTTGCCCATGTCCAAAGGTAATGACACTATATTGACTGTGGTGGATAGGTTCTCTAAATCTGTCCACTATATAGCGTTACCTAAATTACCCACGGCCGGTGAGACGGCTGACCTCCTAGTCCAACATATTTTCCGTCTCCATGGAATACCTGTGGACATCGTTTCTGATAGAGGTCCACAGTTCATATCACGTGTGTGGAAGGAGTTTTGTACTGCGCTGGGTGCTTCTGTCAGTCTGTCCTCAGGTTACCATCCGCAGTCGAACGGCCAGACGGAGAGGGCCAACCAGGATCTGGAGGCGTCCCTCCGCTGTGTGGCGGCCGGGAATCCCGCCACCTGGGCTGACCACTTGCCCTGGATTGAGTATGCGCACAACGCCTTGGTTACCACCGCCACGGGGCTCTCTCCCTTCGAGGTGGCCCAGGGTTACCAACCCCCCCTGTTTCCAGCACAGGAGAAGGACCTGTCTGTGCCCTCTGTCCAGGCCAACATTCGCCGCTGCCGCCGGGTGTGGACGGAGGCCCGGGAGTCCCTTCTTCGGACCGCTGACCGGAATAAGAGAGGGGCGGACAGGAATAGGGTCCCAGCTCCCCCGTTCCAGCCTGGCCAACAGGTATGGCTGTCTTCCAGGAACATTCCTTTGCACGCCGAGACGCGGAAACTCTCCCCCCGGTTCCTGGGTCCTTTTGAGATTGAGGCGGTGGTGAACCCTGTGGCTGTCCGGCTGAAGCTGCCGGCCACCATGCGGGTCCACCCCACGTTTCACGTTTCGCAACTGAAGCCGGTGTCCACCAGTCCCCTCTGCCCTCCGGTGGATCCGCCTCCGCCGGTACGCCTGGTTGACGACCACCCGGCCTACACTGTCGGTCGGCTCCTGGACTCCCGACGGCGTGGTAGGGGGCTGCAGTATCTGGTGGACTGGGAGGGCTATGGGCCGGAAGAGCGGTCTTGGATCCCCCGTAGGTTTATCCTGGACCCACAACTGGTCACTGACTTTCATCGGGACCATCCCGATAGGCCCGGTGGGGCGCGTGGGGGCACCCGTTGAGGGGGGGGTACTGTTGTGGTCCGCTGTCCTCCCCCAACCTTTGGCCTACTTCTCCTCTGTGTTGCTGTGTCTCTCTGGCTGGCTGTGAGGGCGTTCCTGCCAAGGGGGCGTGGTTACTATCACCTGTTCATCATCCGCTCAGCTGTCACCCATCATCTCATCAACTCCTGCCATTCATAAGCCCGGGCTAACCACCTCGTCGGCGCCAGATTGTTACTTACTCTTTCGTGGACCCTCCAGCTGCCTTCCACTATCCCTCCGATCGGTCATCTGCTCTCTTGGATTCACTACTACTATCATTAAAACCCTTTTCATTATCCTGCCGTTGTATCTCTGTGTTCTGGGTCTCACAGTTCACAACACTAATACTGTATCTGAAGTCTCTTTTATGTAGACCTTAGTGGTCCCCTAATACTGTATCTGAAGTCCTTTTATATAGACCTTAGTGGTCCCCTAATATTGTATCTGAAGTCTCTTTTATATACCCCTTTGTGGTCCCCTAATACTGTATCTGAAGTCTCTTTTATATAGACCTTAGTGGTTCCCTAATACTGTATCTGAAGTCTCTTTAATATAGACCTTAGTGGTCCCCTAATATTGTATCTGAAGTCTCTTTATATAGACCTTAGTGGTCCCCTAATACTGTATCTGAAGTCTCTTTTATATAGACCTTAGTGGTTCCCTAATACTGTATCTGAAGTCCTTTTATATAGACCTTAGTGGTCCCCTAATATTGTATCTGAAGTCTCTTTTATATAGACCTTAGTGGTTCCCTAATACTGTATCTGAAGTCTCTTTTATATAGACCTTAGGGGTTCCCTGATACTGTATCTGAAGTCTCTATTATATAGACCTTAGTGGTCCTCTAATACTGTATCTGAAGTCTCTTTAATATAGACCTTAGTGGTTCCCTAATACTGTATCTGAAGTCTCTTTCCCAAAATTCAGCCTGAGTCTGTAGCCTTTAAGAAGACTAAGCTACTTTGCTTGTTTGAAAGTCATGATGTCTCTCTCTCATGGGGGGGCCAAATTAACTGGCTCTTATGAGGTCATAAGGGGCAAGCTTCCAGATCGGCCAATCTGAGCTTTCGTTTTCTCAAAGGCAGAGCAAGAGGCCCAGGGCTGGGTTTACACCTATCACCATTTCTAGCCACTGGGGACCATAGGCAGGCTGGGGGAACTCATATTAAAGTAAAAAAAAACTCATAAATCGAACTTTCCATACCATGAGACCTTTAAGTGAAGCTTGGAAGATGACCGACAAGTCATTAACTTTGGATGTACAGATCTCTGTTTTTTAGTTGAGAAAAATAACTCAATGAAATGCCATGTTGCAGTTCTCACCCACCATGGCTTGGTAGTCATATCCCTTATGGACAAATCCAGAGAATAAGGCCTGCATGTGATTCTGATTTGGATTTCCAAATACAGTCTATAGACATACAGCAGCGCTTTAGACACACTGGAGCTCTGTCTCTTGAAAGGAATGAATTCCTCCATCCTAAACCACAGCAAAAGCAAAAGCAGACACCTCACTTTGTTACATGCTATAGCAAGAAGCAATGCAGCTCTAACACATTAGAAATGGGGACGTCATTGAGAGAGACATGTCTTTACAGGAGATGCATACTGAACCCCTGGGCCCCAACAATCCAGGACAAACAGGACTTACCCTCCTACTCTAAAACTGGAAACTTGGCTTTGTCTTACTTCCTGTGATGATTACAACTACTGTGTAAATATGATTAAAACCGATACTCAAACAGAGTTTATCCTATCACCATTTGCATTAACCCTCGTGTTGTCTTCCCGTCAAAATTAAAAATCACCAAATCACCATCATCAAGCGTTTGTTGGTGCTTTTTTTTCAATGTTTGTCACTTATTTTGATGCTTTCAACACTACGTTAACTAACTTTTACAGTTATTTTTGGAACTTATGGTCAATAAACCTCATTTATAGGAAATTATACCTAATGTTTGAGTTAGAAAAGCAGAAATTAGGAATTATTTAGGCTAAAATTGAAGGAATGGATGTTGATGGATAATCACAGACTGGAATATGTCAACTTTTCATTTTTTTTTTTCAAATGCTATAAAATTGAATAAGACACCCCGAAATTAATGAAAGTAGAAATTTTGTTGTGGGAGGGGATCTGGGTTTCTGTTTTAAATATTTATTCCTTTGACAACTGGAACTTCTGTACCATTTCATAACTGTGCACCAGATTCACCAGCAACTGTGCAATTTCAAAACTGTGTCATATTATTGTCATAATGCATATACAAACCATAGTTATCTTTCTTACTATTTTATATATGTTTATACTTGTCTCTGAAACTGAAAATATAGGTAGTGCTAAAGAAAGGGGGGGGGGGCTTTCTTTAGCACTACCTATATTTTTATTTTATAGTGGAAAGGGGTTGATCAATCCCAGGTATTGCACATGTGTAATGACACTAAAGGATTTCTGTTCTAATACATTCAATGTTAATTGACATCATGTATACATACAACACACACACACACACACACACACACACACACACACACACACACACACACACACACACACACATATACAGTATATATTGCATATATAAATAAATAGCTGTCAGATTCATGCATTGAAAAAACACAGAAATCATATTTCTATAGAAATAACAACAATAATTTAATTTTAATTTAATTTTAATCTGTTTATTAATCCCCAATGGGGAAATTATTTTATTTATTTTATTTATTTTATTAATTCAGGACAATGAACATTGATAAACCTGCACAAGAGTACACGTAAATGTGCCAGATTGTAGCCCGAGGGTTAATTTCCATCTGCAGTCCAATAGGCAGGTTGGAGTTACAGTAAAAAAGACATAGGATAATAGCATTTAGTATATAAAAACAAGAAGAAACAAAAAAGAAAAGAAAAAAAGAGAAAGAAAAAACAGGACAATTCATTAGTAAAAAAAAAAATATATATATATAAAAA
The DNA here is from genome assembly GCF_008692095.1 of Etheostoma spectabile. Classification (NCBI taxonomy): domain Eukaryota; kingdom Metazoa; phylum Chordata; class Actinopteri; order Perciformes; family Percidae; genus Etheostoma; species Etheostoma spectabile. The sequence continues at coordinate 2,336,928 of NC_045734.1, read as the reverse complement.
AAAAAAAAAATGAAAACACAAGTTAGCGGTGATTACAAGTTTGGTTAGCTCTAAGCCACAGCTTAACGTGGCTCTTAAAGGAGGCCAGAGTGGGACGCTCCCTTATAGCTGGAGGAAGTGTGTTCCATAATGCACTGCCTTTAATAGATAGGGCATTATGGCTGAAGGAGGTTTTTCTAAAAGGAACCTCACAGTCCCCGTTTACAACGGCTCTTGTAATCCGAGTGTGTCTATATTTGATAAACTCCAGTGGAGGTGGTGCCAGGCCATGAAGTACTTTATAAATGAAGCATAATGAAGAAAATTTACAATAACTATCAAAACTCAGTAAGTTATATTTCTCTAAGATATTGCAATGATGATACAATTTACACTCTGTGTCCACACTTTGTTATTTATCACACACAGTCCTGAACTACACACACATGCTCAGGATCTATACATGCACTAATGGAGAGATGTCAGAGTGGGTAATAGTACAACGTCAGTTCATTTTCTGCAGAACTCCATTCAGAAAAAGCAGCTTTTGGCCGGTGTGTGGTGTCGAGGCACCCTCGGGTGGACACCAACAGGAACTACGAGCAGAGCTGCAGGGAACAAACGCACACACCAAAACATGTTTCCATTTCTCGTTATTTTAATTTGACAATAACTTTTGAATTCCTTCTTGTTTTTTTTTTTTATTCTCTTTCAATGCTGTGTTCAACAGCTACACTAAGAATCAAAACAACAGAACTAAATATGAGATAGTGAAGGCCTAGCTGGTGATGCGCTCACTCTGTCTGATGTGATCTGGATGAACTTTTAATAAAAACAAAATAATATGAACATGTTTCAATGCTTTGGCTGAAAGTATACATAAGCACCACACATAGCTAGGAAAGGCTGATATGGTAAACTATATAAATATATAAAGGGAAAGAAAAGCATGTACCTAATGAGGAAAGAAAGTAAAGAAATGGGCTGCGTGCAAACTTTTCCCGCTCCATTGTCCCCTCACTCGCATACAAGACCCCGAGGATCTTGACCTCTTTCAATGATGCCATCAGGACCACATCAGGAGGTCACAAGAGATCCCCAGCCCATCGCGCATGAACATCACCAACTGGATTGTTGAGAGAGAGCAGCCTTAACGGAGGCCAACCCTCACCTGGAACAAGTGGGACTTACTGCAGAGAATCTGGACACAGCTCACCCAGGACCCCCTCACCCCATACTCTGCAGCAACTGCCACCTGTTCTCCAAGATCCCCAAAACACAAAGGAACCTATCTTTGGAGTTTTTGGAGTAGATTCAAAAGTTGAATCTACCTCTGGTTGGTTGTAGTGCTATCCCATTGCATGCAGTGACTTTAAAAGACAACCGTTTATCCCGCCATTCGGATTGAGCCCTGCCAATGGGGAGCTCCCAGACCCAACATCTGGATGTGGGTCTGGCGGTCAGGCTAACTGGATAGCACATTTCTCTCATACTCTCTGATTAAAGTCTCAGTAATAAGTCTCTTTTCCCTGGACCACACGGCCAATGCATTCAACATTCAACAACATACCGTCCAGTAGCTCATTCTGTAAAGTTTCTGATGTACCCTTTAACACATTGGCGCTGTCTAGGTGCTCTGTCAAAGCTCCATCAAGAGATCCAACAAAATCCACCAACCTGCAACATATCCTAGGGGTTATCTGAGCTCTTACTCTCATCATTATTGAGACTAAAATTAAAGGAATGGATGTTGATGGATAATGACAGACTGGAATATGTCAACTTTTACTCAATACTATTTCAAAACCACTTATATTCTTTTTTTCAAATGCTACAAAATTGAATAAGGATTATGGAATTTATAAAAGTAGAGATTTGTACTTGCCAAAGAGCGTTGTGAGGAACCAAACATGGTATTTTGGGGAATTAAAAAGAACTTTGACAAAGGAAAGCAGGTTAATTTGACCCGGGGACAACATGAGGTTTAAGGATTTAATAGACATCCATTTCCAATTAAAATTCAATTCAAAAATTTTTTTAAAGTATCTTTTCATTAGAAAGTATTTTGGCATTTTCAGATAGATTTTTTCCCCCAACATTCTAGTAGTTTCCTAAAAAGCAACTGCGACAGTGGGGGGGGGAAAAATCCTTTTTTAGGCAGAAACCTCGGGCAGGCCCCAGGTCTTGGAGGGGGTCTGGGGGCCGGGGGGTTAAAGAAAGTGGAAATAACAAAATAGAAAAAATTGTATTTGTAGCATTTTCTTTTTGTTTTCATGTGCAGGCACTGGGGCATTACAAGGCAGCAGGTGTAGCAGGACTAGGGGCCCCCCAAGGGCATTGAACAGGGTATCGCAGAACGGGGACGGCCCAGGGGCCCAGCTGCCACCACGCCCTGGAGCCTCTCCGGTCCGCCCCCCTCCCTTAAACAAATGAAACAAAAAAAGATAAAAAAAGGGGAACTGTTTAAAACCAAATTTTCGCTAAATCTGCTGCTTACTACCAGCCCACATGGTTTGAAAAAAATTTTTCCTTTTTAATTTAAATTTCTTTTTTTTAAGTACCATTATTTTTCGGGAATTTGAGGGGGGCGGTGCCCTAAAACCCTTTATCAACAAGCCACCGCTGCCTTGGACCAGCTCTTAGATATGCTGTTACAGTATAAGACTGCTGGGGGATTTCCTTGGACGCCCTGGGGTCTTCTCTCTCTCCATCGGTGTGCATGCAGGTCCCAGTGATGCTACTAACTTATGTATGTATGTTATGTTATATAAGTCATGTTACTAACTTTGCTGCTTTCCCCAGAGTCTTTGGGCTTTCTCTGCTTGCAGACTTCCTTGGATTGTGGTGGCACCTGGATTGTAGCAGGACCTGCTAAGCCCTTCACTGCTACTACTATTATTTCTAGTCATAGTTCTATTATCTTTATCTTTATCTTTAACTTATAGAGCAAACAGGAGTTATCAACAGTCCACCCCACACACACACACACCCACACCACACACCACAACACCCCACACCCCCACCACACCACACACACACACACACACAAACATACAGATGTTACCGGGGGAACAGAAACAGTATGCAGTCTTGACTACAAGGCAACCAGTAGGATTTGCTTGTACCTCATTCTGATTACCACCATCTCCTTTACTTATTAATCTCTCTGTATTATGCTATTTCATTTATGTATTTTATTCCATTATTCATTGTTGCTTTATTTATTTATTTCATGTGGCATGTCAATAAAGCCTACTGAACTGCTGAGACAGGGCTGGAAATGTCGCTTTGTCATCAGATTATCTGGAGCGCTGCATGGCATCGGCTTCTCAAACCCCGTCCTCAGCAACATGGGATGTTGCAATCACATCTACTGTTTTTTCATTTGCTAACATGCATTTCTCAATATTAAGTTCACTTTTCCAGAGCTTCTCGGTCAGCAGTCAACGTGAACTCAACTGTGGATCCCTTTGACACAAAAAGCATTCAATAACCACAAATTTAAAATCCAACATTGTGACTTTTTGTTTCAAAATCACATATTTCTTCCTAAATACTAACACATGTTCTCTCCCAATAAGAGCATTTAGTCAGCCATAGAACAACATCATACAGACACTAACACATGCTCTCTCTACAGGAACATTTAGTCAGCCATAGAACAACATCATACAGACCCTAACACATGTTTCTCTCTACAGGAACATTTAGTCATCATAGAACAACACATACAACACTAACACAGTTCTCTCTACAGGAACATTTAGTCAGTCCCTAGAACAATCAACAGACACTAAAACATGTTCTCTCTACAGGAACATTTAGTCAAGCCATAGAACAACATCATACAGACACTAACATGTTCTCTCTACAGGAAAAATTTAGTCAGCCATAGAACAACATCATACAGACACTAACACATGTTCTCTCTACAGGAACATTTAGTCAGCCATAGAACAACATCATACAGACACTAACACATGTTCTCTCTACAGGAACATTTAGTCAGTCCATAGAACAACATCATACAGACACTAACACATGTTCTCTATACAGGAACATTTAGTCAGCCATAGAACAACATCATACAGACACTAACACAATGTTCTCTATACAGTAACATTTTAGTCAGCCATAGAACAACATCATACAGACACTAACACATGTTATCTCCCAACAGACATCAGCCCATATAGGTCCTCTTTTACTGTATGTACTACTGTAACATATCCCAATACTGTATGTACTACTGTAACACATCACAATACTGTATGTACTACTGTAACACATCACAATACTGTATGTACTACTGTAACATATCACAGTACTGTATGTACTACTGTAAAATATCACAATCAGTCGTGGCCGGGTTTGGTTAAATAAACTAGGAATAGGACTTTGGTTGCAGTAATGTGCAGTAGTGTGTGAAAGAAGTTTTTTACAGTTGCTAGGACACATTTCTCAATACTTGGGTCACTTTTCCAAACCCTTCACACAGTGAGCACAACAGAAGTGTATGTGGGCTACACTGTGGATCATTTAGCATTGCTTTGGCACAAAATGCATTCAATGACTACATCTTTCAAATGACATTCATTTTTTTCTCACTTCAACACAACAACCACCAGAACTCTATGTACCTACAGGCCAAGTTGTACATGCTGACAAACTGTTTTCGAACCTGTTAACCCTCCTTGACCCGTTTTCCTATATCAGTAAAAAAAAGAGGCAACAAAAATAATTAGGCAGCATCTTGCCGCACAGCCGGGTCTGGCCACACGCCTCGTCAACATCACAGGCAATATCTTTTCCTGCCAGACATTGAGGGAAGAAGCGCCTTGAATGCCTTATCCATCCTTGAATTGCACCCACATCATGTCATCACATGCCTCTTCCATCGCCTGCACAGAGGCACGCGCACAAAGGGCTGCCGGTCGTATACCTTCCCCGCCATGCCGAAAAGAACTCTTCTATGGGGTTCAGAAATGGTGAGTATGGTGGCAGGTATTGCATGAGAAATGGTGGGTGGTCAGCAAACCAGTTTTGGACTGCAGCGGCACGATGAAGCTCACGTTGTCCCATACTACAACAGTACCGGTTTCCTTGAGGGTCTGCATCATTCATACGCTCTGGTGGTATTAGAATGTGTGAAGTCTGTCCAGAAATGTGAGAATATGGGCTGTGTTGTAAGGTCCAAGGTTGGCATTGACGGTGAAGGACACCATGCATACTGGAGATGGCAGCGCACATTGTGATGTTCCCACCACGTTGGCCAGGAAAATTTATAGTGGCTCTGTGGCCAATGACGTTTCTCCCCCTTCTTCTGGTCTTTGCCAGGTTAAACCCAGCCTCATCTATAAAGATGAACTCATGTGGGATTGCATGAGCATCCATTTCCAGTACTCACAGAGAACAAGAACAAAAATCTGTCAATATGGTGTTATCCAGTTCTACTGGATACAGTCAATACAGTACTTACATCCACAAAAGCTCGTCTGACCTCTTTGTTTCCTTGAGAGTTTCTCTCAAACGGCACCTTATAAAATTGTTTCATTCTAATTTGGTTTCGCTTGAGAATGCGAGCCAATGTGGACAGACTGACTCGTTGAATGTTGTGGAACAGGTGTTGTCTTGGATGATGTGGCTTTGAATTTCTCGTAATCTGATTTCATTATGTTCCAAACCAAGTTTACAGTTCCGCTTCCTGTACCCCGGTGAACATTCGCGCCCCTTCCTCCACCATGGTGTCGTCTCTCAGTCCTTTAGAAAAAATTAAATAAAGAAATATACAGAGCTTGGACATTGCAGCCTAAATATTTCCCCCCCACAGTAGAGTACATTGTACAGGAAACTTGTACAGTTCATAAATGGTGATGTCATACAGTAAGTAAACAGGTGTCACCCAACTGATGCACTATGTCATGGGGTGTACTGCATGTGTACTACATGAAATTTTAGTTACATACCTGTTCTCCAGTCTAAAGGTCCGGATGACAGAGGCGACAGTGAAACGGCTCAAGTTTGGCTGCACTCTCTGTCCAGCCTCACGCATTGTCAGCCCATGGTTGATGACATGATCTATTAAGGTTGCTCGGATTTCATTTGAAAGTCTTTGTCTTCTTTGGCCATGAACTCCTCTACCTGCTCTACACCTACCTCTCACTCTTCCTCCCCCTCTTGTTCTCAACCTCCCTCTTCCTCTTCCTCTCTCTGCAACGTCTTCCATTGTTGCTGTTAAAAAAGGTGCTCACCTGTGGTCTTTTTATAGTGCTTACATCCTGATTGGAGTGTTGGCAATTAACCAATGAGGTGTTTGGCCAGGTGGCACATGTAATTAGCCAAATAGCTCATGTAGTGTCATTTTGAATGGCAGTGTTTTGAAATGGCAAACATGTGACTTTGTGTCAGATTTTTGTGTCTTATGCAGGAAACTGTGTTCAGTTCATTTTAAAAAGTGCCATTTTAAAATGCAAAATGTGTGTAAAGCAGAAAATGTGTTTAGACTTTCGGAGACTTGAGAGGAAGTTTTGCTCTCTGTGTGTCAGTTTAAATAATTGTGCTGTGCATGTCATTTTAGTGTGTTAGCAAATGGAAAAAACTGTAAACTCCTTTTACACACAAGCTCAAACAAGACCAAAACAATAGATTGTTCAGCCAAATTTACCAATGCTTTAACACTGTATGTCAGAACAGATAACACCATGTTCTAAACCTAACCTTACAGGCTAAAGTCAAAGTAAACAACTATTCATATTGTGAATTGAAAAACAAATGAGAATGAATGCTAATGAGAAACAGCTTATTGAAGTTATGCAATTGTTGAAATCACAGCTGATTCCCATCTAGGAAGCACACTCAGGTGTTAAGGTTCTTTCAATCACATGATCATATGTTCTAAAAGAGGACTCTTTGGAAAAGGAACAATTTAGAGCAACACAAAGAAAGAAAGAAAGAAAGAAAGAAAGAAAGAAAGAAAGAAAGAAAGAAATGCCTACACGAGGTGAGGAAGACAAGTGAGCCAGAGAGGAGCTAACATCACCATGTGCACCACAATCTCCACAAATTGGTGCACTCCTGCATAAATGTGAGACTGGCCCCTACAACACCGACCGCCTTCTTCTGTTTTTAGAAGACCTGCATGAAAGACTGGTGCCATAGGTAGAAAGGGGGCAAGTGGGAGACCACTTGCCAGTATATGTGATCACATGGGACAATGTGGCATTCCACCATTCCCGTACAATCCCAGCCTGGTTTGACGCCCATCCAAGGGTGATGTCCCACTTCCTTGCCCCTTACTCTCCCTTCCTCCACCCCATTGAGGAGTTTTTCTCAGCCTGAAGATGGAAGGTTTTCGACCATCGTCCACATGACCAAATGTCCCTCCTTGATGCAATGGATGCTGCATGCCAAGACATCACAGCTGAACACTGCCAGGGGTGGATAAGGCATGCAAAAAGAGTCTTCCCACGATGCCTTGCCGGAGAAGATATCAGGTGTGATGTGGATGAGAACATGTGGCCAAATGCAGAAGACCGAGCAGAGTAAAGATTACTTTTTTAAAATTATTATTCCGGTGTTCTTTCTGTTTGTATATCTTGCAGCAATGTCCTTTTGCAAGTAAAGTCTTTACTGCAGCAATTCTGTCTCTGTCTTTTTTTTCATAAACTGTACATTCCATAAAGCTACTCTGAGATGGTCATTCATTTTTTGAATTGAATTTCTTTTTTTCTGCAGAAAAATAAACAAAATGCATGTGTAAAACACAATCTATGATCAATACAATGTACTGTCTATTGTATAAGGGCATACCTGACACATCTAAAATAATGCAGTTTCTGAAATTTCAGCTGATGATAGAGTTTTTTTGTCATTGTGTTATGATTGACTAAATGTTCCTGTTGGAAGAGAACATGTGTCAGTGTTTTGAATAAATATTTGATTCTGAAACATGTTTGCAGTGTTTTGTTAGACATAGTGTGTTTTTTTAGTATGTTATTGTATTTTGAAAATTAGTTTTGGAGTTTAGTTTACAATGTGTTATTTTGAGCATGAAATTAACCGTGTGTTTTAGGTGTGTTGGTACGTTAAGAGTTTAGGAAACTTGTTAAATGTATTGAAAAATCTGTCATAGCAATTCTAAAAAACTGTAATAAGTTAGTGTTACGTTGTGTTGAAAATGTCAAAGTGACAAACATTGCAAAAAAGGGCCAAAAGTGTTGAAAAAAGGGACACAAATGTAAGAAAAAGATTAAAAAAAATTAAGTGTCAGCAAAATTTTACATTCAATTTTGTCAGGAAGACAACACGAGGGTTAAACTGTAAAAGTTAAAAACATTATTAAAAACTGAGTAGGACAGCAATGTGTTGTATTTCAAATCGAAAAAGGAAATTCTATGAAAACAATTGGACTAGCCCCAGCTGATTCTCATTCAACGCCTACACAGGTGTTACTCTTTCAATTTCATTACTAAAGGAGACAAAAGGAGGACATGGACCCCCCCCCCCCCCCCCAGAGATGGAGAAGTGGCTGAAAGAGGAAGAAGAGTGGCTGAGAGGGGGGGCGAGGAATTCATTAGCGTGGTGGAAGAAGAAGAGAAGAGCTGTAGTCTCAACCTAGATTAGCGTTCATATTGTATCTGTATCAGTGGATGGTGTCTATACAAATTCTTGTATTTTGGACAATATATTGGAGTGTACTGCATCATGTCTGATATATTCTAGTAACATGTATTGTATTTTTAGGTCATTGTTTTGTGGGTGACAGAGTTTGTTTGTTGGCTGTCAACCTTCGCTGTGTTATGGGAGAAGGAGTTGATTTGAGACGTATATGAAGGGATTTGGTAGTTTTCGTGCATTTTGAATGTGAAGTGAACTGAAATGCGCCAGTGTTAGCCAATCGGCTGTTTTTCAACTGTAGTCCTAGTTACCCAGCATGCATGTCATTATGGTGGGATGAACCCGGAGAACCCGGAGAAAACCCACGCAAACACGGGAAGAACATGCAAACTCCATACAGAAAGGCCCAGAAATGTATCCTAGCAACAATAAAACACTGTAATTGTACCTGGATGACCTGTAATTTTCTAAAGTTAAACTCAGATAAAACTGAAGTTATTGTTCTGGGACCTAAGCACCTCCTTGACGCATTATCCATAGAGATAGTTACTCTAAACGGCATCACCCTGGACTCCAGCACCACTGTGAGGAATCTTGGAGTTATCTTTGATCAGGACATGTCCTTTGATTCCCACTTAAAGCAAATTTCAAGGATCGCCTTTTTTCACCTACGTAATATTGCAAAAATCAGGAATATCCTGTCTAAAAATGATGCAGAAAAATTAGTCCATGCATTTGTTACTTCTAGGCTGGATTACTGCAATTCTCTATTATCAGGCTGCTCGAAAAAGTCCATAAAGACTCTTCAGCTGATCCAGAATGCTGCAGCACGTGTTCTGACAGGAACCAGGAAAAGAGACCACATCTCTCCTGTATTTGCTTCTCTGCATTGGCTTCCTGTAAAATCCAGAATAGAATTTAAAATCCTTCTTCTCACCTACAAAGCTCTTCATGGTCAGGCTCCATCTTATCTTAAAGAGCTCATAGTACCTTACAACCCTACAAGAGCACTACGCTCCCAGAATGCAGGGTTACTGGTGGTTCCTAGTGTCTCTAAAAGTAGAACGGGAGCCAGAGCGTTCAGCTATCAGGCTCCTCTCCTGTGGAACCAGGTTCCAGTTTGGGTTCAGGAGGCAGACACCGTCTCCACATTTAAGAGTAGGCTTAAGACTTTCCTTTTTGATAAAGCTTATAGTTAGGGCATAGAATCGAATATTGTTTGGGAGTGAGGAGTAGCAGCGTCCGCCTAACCCGGCCCACCTGCTTCTCGTCATAGTTGTCAGATTCTATCTATCATATAATCAATAATATAATAAAACTAAGGGAGACTGGCATACAGCCCGATCCGGTTGGGGAGAGTTCTAGCCTGGCCAGGCTCCTCTCTTTACCATGTCTCTCTTGGTTATGCTGTAATAGTTTTAGACAGCTGGGGACTTCCTTTGACACACTGAGCTCCTCTCTCCTCTAACTTTCTATCTTTCCATTTATGTGCATCCATGTCCCAGAAATGCTTGTTACTAACTTAGCTCTGGGGAGTCATTCCCCGGGGTCCTTATGTTCTTTCCCCCAGCATGTTTCCTTGGATCAGGGAGGCTCCAAAATCATGGTAGTAGCTGTCGCCATGGTCCCGCTACACGTTCTGCGATGCCATGTTCATCTTGCTACACTCTGCGTGCCCAGTGTTGAGTTGTAAAAAGTTATAAACTGTGTATTATGCAGCCAGGATGGGATTAATATATGTCTGTGAGGAAGGCAGGATAGCCATTTGTTCCTCACCTTCCCCCCCCTGTTTCTCTGACTGTAAAGTATTGATCTGGTCAAGTCTGGCATTCAACATATCGAAAGGGGCTTTCTGCTATGCAACAAAAGGTGGTCCTCTCTGTCTCCTGTCCCCTGGGGTTTTAGTCTAGGCTAAAACAATACAATGTTGATTGGAATATGTTGATGTTGGAGTTTCACATTTACACAACAGAACCTCTGTTCTGTAACCAAAACAACCCCCAAAGGTGCAGTGTTTGAAGGCAGGTCAGTTCTCATTGCACAGGAAAGATGTACGGCATGTTGTCATGACAACAGCGGACCAATGAGAATGGAATTGAAAGCACCAGGTGAAAAGGAACCGCCCCCCGGTGCAGCGCATAAAAAGTGTGAACTAAGAAGTTTCTGGACTGTTTTCATGTGACTCCGTCAGGAGGAGCGTGGATCAGTCCGCTGTCAGCTGCAGTGTTATTGTGTTAGTTTTGTCTGATTGTCTTTGTCTTATCATCTTAATCACTGCTGTTGCATTAAACCTTTTCCTTCATTCTCAATTCGACCCTCAGCCTCCTTTTCCTCAGAAATCCGAACGAACGCGAGTTAAGTTATGCATTTCTAACACCAGCTACGTCCTGCTGTGCCTTGTAATGCCCACAGTGCCCTGCTATGCCATGAACTACAACAAAGAACTACTACAAACTACTATTTTTTCTATTTTTGTTATTTCCAGTCTTCACTCTAACCCCAACCGGTCGTCAGACACCGCCTACCAAGAACCTGGTTTCTGCCTAAAAGGAAGTTTTTCCTCGCCACTGTCGCACTGTTGCTTGCTCTGGAGGAAACTACTAGAACTGTTGGGTCCTTGTAAGTTCTGGAGTGTGGTCTAGACCTACTCTATCTGTATAGTGTCTCGAAATAACTCTTGTTATGAATTGATACTATAAATAAAATTGAATTGAATTGAATTGTAATTGTACAGCCAACACAGACAGATGTTGTGCTAACTGGGTTAAGAGTTAGGAAAAGTTGTTGAAAGTATGGGAAATATTGTCATAGCAATCGTAAAAAACTTTACACCAAAAGTTAAAAAAGAATCCATAAACTGCTAATTGGAGTCTCCAACACTGAGTGCCTCCACCATGTCTTGCCCCACAGTGGTTTTCAGCCCTCCCAGTACTGTTTATCTCTCCTCCACCTAACTCTCCATCCTTTACAGCAGTGTTTTGACAAGCCAGGTCATCAACCGCAAGACAACTGCTGAGAGACCGTTTGTTGGCTCGAATCCAAGTGAAGCCCATTGTCTACTGCAGCAGAGCTCACCACATGTCCTAAGTCCCTGTACCAAAACGGTTTTCGGATTCTGTCTCGAAATTGACCTATGGTGACAGCCAGACCAACTAAATCAAAGCAATGAAACGGTGCATTTGCAAGTCCCAACAGCCTGCTAAAGAGGACGCTGAGAAGTGAAAAAGAAAGATTTGTCAGATGAATCTTGTGATTCCTAATATTCAGAGCTTGGAAGCCCATTGAGTCAATTTGCAAAGACAAAGTGGTTGGTCGCGGTCATGAGTTGCGGTTACTAAGTATGGTCTGAGGATCTCAGGGTGATAAAACCACCCCATACATGACCTTCACATCAACTGCAACTAGACCTCTGCAAACATGCCTAAGATTCACCCTGAGACTAAAGTTTTGATTATCAAGAGGCTGAAGACCAGATCCACTGCTGATGTGACAGACCCTTCATGTGCTCAGCGTCAGTACAGAGATTAAAAAACATTTGAAGACACTGGAGACGTTTTTGACAAGCCCAGGTCAGGCAGACCCCGCAAGACAACTGCTCGAGAGGACCGTTTGTTGGCTCGAAAATCCAAGGCCAGCCCATTTTCTCACTGCAGCAGAGCTCCACGAGACCTGTCCCCTGAAGTCCCTGTGTCAACCAGAACGGTTTGTCGGATTCTGTCTCGAAATGGCCTCCATGGTCGAATCAGTGCCCAGAAGCCAGCACTAAACAAAGACAATTGAAAAACTGTGTGGCATTTGCCAAGGCCCACAGCCTGCTAAAAGGATGGACGCTGGAGAAGTGGAAGAAAGTGGATTTTTCAGATGAATCTTCTGTTGAATTACACCACAGTTGCCGCAAATATTGCAGGAGACTATGGAGCCCGATGGATCCAAGATTCACCCAGAAAACAGTGACGTTTGGTGGCGGAAAAATCATGGTCTGGGGTTACATCCAGTATGGGGGTGTGTGAGAGATCTGCAGGGTGGAAGGCAACATCAATAGTCTCAAAACCAAAGAAATCTTAGCTACCTCTTATATTCCCAACCATAAAAGAGGCCAAATTCTCCAGCAGGATGGTGCTCCATCGCATACTTCCATCTCCACTTCAAAGTTCTTCAAGGCGAAGAAGATCAAGATGCTCCAGGATTGGCCGGCCCAGTCACCAGACATGAACATCATCGAGCATATGTGGGGTAGGATGAAGAGGAAGCATGGAAGACCAAACCAAAGAATATTGATGAACTCTGGGAGGCATGCAAGACTGCTTTCCTAGCTATTCCTGATGACTTCATCAATACATTGTCTGAATCCTTGCCAAACCGCATGGATGCAGTCCTTCAAGTTCATGGAAGTCATACAAGATATTAAATTGAATCTCACAGCACCACTATTTAATTTGCCGACATATTTTAGTACACATTTAGGCGACAAAACTTTTGTCTTGAAAATTTGACCTTTCTGTCTTGTTTAAATAATAAATCTTTTTTTAGTGAAACTAATTTATTTCAGTGCATTGAACATCATTTGGGAGGGTTTTAGCTTTTCATATGAGCTATTTCTTACACCAATTGATTAATTACAAGTCAGGTTAATAGCAGGTGTTTCTACAAAATAGATAAGCGACAAGACTTTTGTCAGGGACTGTATTTCACTGGGCCACAGGTTGATTTCATATATATGTACATAAGATTTTATTTTGTACAAAATAAAGGAACATATATTTATATCACTGTGTAAAAGAAAACAGTGCACATAATGTATACTTTGTACAATACACATATATCTAATCCAAAAGTGAGAAAAACAGAAGACTGCAAAAACACCACTTCAAATGAAGAAACAGATTAGAAGCCAGAGGGCTCTGATTCTGTGTGGGAGCATGGAGCTAGAACCGAGGTTTCGACAACGGGGCCCATTGAGAAGGAAGAGACTTGGTGGACGTCAGCCTTACACCTATTGTCTGGTGGCTAGGAATACTCAGGCTCTGTACTTTAATGGGCCCACATGTGTTCTGTATTACTTAATATAGTGTTACTACAGCTGCTTGACTTTATTTTATTGTCTCAGTGATTCTTTAAAGGTCCCATGACAGTGCTCTTTGGACACGTTTCTTAGTGGTCCCCTGATACTGTATCTGAAGTCTCTTTTATTTAGACCTTAGTGGTCCCCTAATACTGTATCTGAAGTCTCTTTTATATAGGCCTTGGTGGTCCCCTAATACTGTATCTGAAGTCTGTTTTATATAGACCTTAGTGGTCCCCTAATATTGTATCTGAAGTCTCTTTATATAGACCTTAGTGGTCCCCTAATACTGTATCTGAAGTCTCTTTTATTTGGGGCCTTGGTGGTCCCCTAATACTGTATCTGAAGTCTCTTTTATATAGACCTTGGTGGTCCCCTAATACTGTATCTGAAGTCTCTGTTATATACCTTAGTGGTCCCCTAATACTGTATCTGAAGTCTCTTTTATATAGACCTTAGTGGTCCCCTAATACTGTATCTGAAGTCTCTTTATATAGACCTTGGTGGTCCCCTAATACTGTATCTGAAGTCTCTTTATATAGACCTTGGTGGTCCCCTAATACTGTATCTGAAGTCTCTTTATATAGACCTTAGTGGTCCCTAATACTGTATCTGAAGTCTCTTTTATATAGACCTTAGTGGTCCCTAATACTGTATCTGAAGTCTCTTTATATAGACCTTAGTGGTCCCTAATACTGTATCTGAAGTCTCTTTATATAGACCTTAGTGGTCCCCTAATACTGTATCTGAAGTCTCTTTATATAGACCTTAGTGGTCCCCTAATACTGTTTCTGAAGTCTCTTTCCAAGAATTCAGCCTCGATGCAGAATTACAGCCACGAGCCACATTCTTTCTGTAACTTCCTATGCTTGCAAGCCGGCCAAACAGTGGTAGCGTTACGTTTTGAGTGAGTGTGTGTGTATGACGCAAAATCAAAATACAGTTAAAACTTGTTTTGAACAATTTTGTTGTCATCTGAAGATTGATTTGAAGTTATCAATTTAAATCTTAAATCAGATTTATTTTAGAAAAAATCTGGGATTTAGTTTTTAGGCCATGTCGCCCAGCCCTGTACAGTAGGCTATATGCCAATGTTGTTTTTAAGGTAAAAAACATTTCCACAAAGCAAGCCGATCCACTTCTACATGTTGATAAGAGCTTTAAAATGAAAAAAAAATAATGGTATAAAAGGAAATCAGGAGAATACAAAATACATAAGCAGAATATATAAGCAATCAGTTATTTTGTGTATAACACACATTTATCCTTAGAAAGGCCACGCGTCACACGTCAGGTGGCACTGTGCTCCTGGGGGAATGTTGGGTCTAGACCTAGAGTCTCTAGAAAGGGTCCTGAGATTGCGTCCGTTATGATTTGGAACTAAATAAAATAAATGAATTGAATAAGTCATAGTTACAAGCATATAGTCAAAGTCACTGCACATAAAACATGGGATGAGTTGGCTCTGTGGAAGAGGTTGGGATGAGGTCCTACAGGTCCCCTGATTGGTCAGTTCAGGTTGGGGGGGATGAGTGATGTGGGGCTGGACGACGCCGCCTGAGTGAGAGACTGGAAACGAGAGCAGAAAGAGACAGTGAGCATCCATGACATCGCTCTTCTCATATCAGAACGTTTTCAGATGCATTCAGGCACCGTGAAAAGCATAGGACAGCCCAGTGGGACCATAATGTACTGACTTCAGTCTGGAAATGTAGACCTTGAACAAGGCGGTCTCTGAACCAGGACACATCTCCAGTGGCTGACTGATTTATATTAGATATTGGTGGAAGCTGTTTGAACTCCCAATGGATGGTGCAAACTGCTAATAATTAATTCTCTAACAGTTTCTGAAAATATCTATGTCATTTAGTACTAACTATAAGACGAATAAGATCTCATATACTGTATGTTAAAAAGCTGTGCAGCGGACCTGCTGTGTACTGACTCTCAATGACACACTGCAGTTTGACACACTACACTTTCTTAATACAAATAATAATAATGTATCAATTACAATGTTTTCACTCTGTTGTTATTATTACACACATTACACACAGGGCTGAATGTGGATTCCCCACACGTGGAAGCATTTGACCCAAAAATGTACTACCCGGGACCGGACCCGTCTCAAAAGCTGGGACCCAGATCCTTAAAGAACTGAATGTGGGACTCAAACCCAATTGGCACCAATCTGACAGCTGATGCTATTCATTTTTATTTCCTTATACTCTTCCTTGTGGAGACTTGAACCAGTGACCCTCTGGTTCCCAACCTAAATCCCTAAAGACTGAGCTACTGCCACCCTAAAAGCAAGCACCACCCAGGAATCGAACCCGGGTCACAACAATGGGAATCTTGCATGCTACCACTACACCAGTGGCGCAGATTTTAACCCATTAATGTTCATTTTCCAAGTTGTCAAAACGGGGGTTTATTTTCTAGCATGCCCAGCTCCCCACCTTTGGCTAAACCCGGTGCTTCAGTCACATACTGTATCTCAGAGTGTGAGATCTCAGACAGTATCTCAGTATCTACAGTATCTCTGTCTCTTTGTCTTTCACATTGTACTTTAACAAATGGAAATTGTGTTTAAAAAAAACATCAATTTATAGGCCCAACAGTTTCTTTTTCTACAGTTTTTCCAATGTTTTTGTCACTTTTCTCAATACATGTACCATGTCCTGGGACCTCCCGAGATTGTTTCACCCCCCCCCCCTCCCAAATGTTGAACCCAAAGTTACACCCTTGACTGCATTACAGAGTTAAAAAAGCAAAATAGAAAATATGCTGTTAATGTCTTTATTTCCTGTGTATAACCTATAACCTCCTTTTGTGTTCCCCCTGTTCCGGCTGTACATACTTGATTTACACTGATGGTTGGAAAGATGTTATGTTTGTGCTGCATGGATTATCACGATTATTGCTGAGGTCAGGGTCTTCCCCTCAGCAGTCAGCCTCACCAACGTGGCCCCAGACCCCCGCTGACCCACAGTAGCTTGGTTAGTTGTACTGGCAACTATTTATGTTATATATTCAGAAGAAGCCAAGTGCATCTTACTGTCCAACAGGGTGGCTGTGGCTCAGCTGGTAGCGTGGTCTCCTACCAATCAGAAGGTTTGATCCCTGGCCCTGCATTCCCATGTCACTATGTTAACCCTCATGTTGTCCTTGAGTCAAATACCTATTTTCCTATTTCAATGTTCTTTTTAATTCCCCAAAATAAAATGATTGATTCCACACAACACTCTTTGGCAAGTACATATCTATTCTTTCATTATTTTTGATGCGTCTTATTCAATTTTATAGCATTTGAGAAAACAAATTGAAGTGGTTTTGAAATAGTATTGAGTAAAAGTTGACATATTCCAGTCTGTGATTATCCACCAACATCCATTCCTTTAATTTTAGTCTCAATAATTCCTAATTTCTGCGTTTCTAACTCAAACAATAGGTATAATTTCCTAAAAATTAGGTTTATTGACCATATATTCCAAAAATAACTGTCAAACTAAAATTAATAAGTTAGTGTTAAACTTAAACATAACAGTGACAAACATTGAAAAAAAGTGTCAAAAGTGTTGCAAAAAGGGACAAAACCGTAGGAAAAACTTGATTAAAAGCAAAAAATGTTGATTTTCAATTTTGACGGGAAGACAGCACGAGGGTTAAAGCGCTTTGAGTATAAAACGCCATATAAATACAGCACATTTACATTAAACAAAGTGTCTAGTACTAGTGCTAGAACTGAATTAATCGCCCTAGCAACAGCAACAATACAGTGACATAAATCCTTTGGCATGTACCATGTATGAATAGAGCCTTGTCAAAGTGTTACTAGCTGAAAGATGCTACAGTTTTGTCAGCCAGGGACATGAATATTAACACAATATCCAGCTTGATTTGAAATTCATCATATATACAGTACATCTCTCTCTCTCCCTTTCTCTCTCTGTCTCTCTGTTCTTCACATATGGATGGGGGGGCTTTTACAGTGATACAAGGCCAATATGTCTCACAGCCCAATGAGCATTGGAAGGAACTACTAGAATTGTTGGGTCTTTGTAAATTACAGAGTGTGGTCTAGACCTACAACTACCATGAATTGAAGTGAAGCTGTTAGAGAAGGAGGCGGAGTCTTACAGCGTACTGCGCGAAGCCGCGTCTGTGCCTTAAGAGAAGGAAGCCGAGCACGGCCGAGATGGCTGTCTGGGCCAGGGTGAAGACGAGGAGGGCCGACTTGATCCCCCGGCTCAGCTCCTGTTGTAGAAGGACACAAAGCACACACATGAACGCCTGTCACCGCAACACACACACACCGCACATGGATCAGGACGGATTCGTTTATTGATTTTCCTCCTTCAAAAAATCCCGTTGATGAATTTATCTGATCCAGTTACAGTTTCTTCATTTATAGAAAAAGCCATCCTGGCAATGTCTGCATCTCCAGTTTTTAATACCTCACGTTTAATTTGCACTGAGCTTATTGATCGAACTACTGAGAGAATTACACATGATTTAATGTATCAATCGTCTTGGCATTAATATTGTAGGAGGAGATGCAGACCAAAACCAATTGTGGTCAGGAATAATCAGATATGCAGTCTGTGCAAATTGTATAAAACATATACTTACAGAACTATCAATACATAAACAGTAGGCCATGTGTGGTAAGTTCCAAGCAAAAACAGGGAATTACAATACAATATGATGACTATATATTTAAGTTGTGTTAACAATGTATTTCTTTTAACAATCTATCTTCTCCACTGAGATTAGATTAGATTAGATAATACTTTATTCATCCCACAGTGGGGAAAAAGTATTCAAATAATATGAAGTGGCATTGTATAAAAGGTATTGTAAAGTAAAGTGAAGTGAGGTGGCCATAGTACAAAAAATATTGCAGTGTAAGTAAGTAAGTCACGTTAAAATAAAATTGAATATGTAATAAAATAAAATAGCAAAAGTAAGTAACCATGATATAAATGATATTGAAGGGACTGCATATAAAAGAGCTGAGGAAGATGACAAAATGTAGAGTCATTGTGTATTTAATGGGGGGGGGGGGGGGGGGGGGGGCGAGTCTGGCAGGGCAGAGGAAGAACAGAAAGGTGTTTTTAGCCCCCTAGCGTCGCCTTCCAGGCAGCTAACCCATTGCTGCGTTGTCTGGACGGAGATGTTGGGGGCCCAGAAAGTGTCCCTGACCCCCTCCTTTGGACTGCACTAGTATTCGGCGTCTCCAAAAAGACACCCCCACTAATCCCCATTTCCACTGGTACCGACCGTGGCGTAGTACTCCACGTCGCAGCCGTTACGGTGCATGTTAACGCAGGGCACCTCCGGGATCCTGTCGATGTCCACAGAGTAGATGATCACCGCCACCACTGACAGCACAGTGGACCCCAAGCTCGCCAGCAAACACACCTGCAGCTGAAACACACACACACACACACACACACACTATTTCACACACACAAATATGAGCAGCTTCGGCAGTGACATTAGAGTCTTACACCCAAAATGTGTGGAAAATCTATATCAATATCTAATCTTTATTTCTGAACGTGAAAATCTGGATTGATATGTTAAAAGGGAGTACCAGAAAACCAGGGAAAGCCAGATATAACCTGGATTATGTCCAGCTGATAAGACATCCCCATGACGACCAGCCTGAGGAAGGCAGAGCCGAAGATATATTAAAATAAAAAGCTAGGGTCTTTGAGTTAGCCCGCATCAGATGTCTGTTGGCCAGGGACAGGTAGACTTTGTATCTGATCCATGTGCACGTGCAATTGTAATACTATCTCATTATTGCAAGTATTACAATATTGTGTCTTGATTTGAATTGTGATCTACCATTTAACACTTCAAACTTTAAGGTACATGATGTAGTGACCCAAAAATGGAGTCAGATAGAATTTTGGCCTCAGGGCAAGACCAGAACTAGGTCTAGTGTATCCAGCTCTGTATCCACAGCGCTGTGGAGGAAGGTCTGGCTACACGCCAGATGCATTCTGGGATAGGAGAACAAAAACGCTGGGTTGTTGGCATTTCTTTAAACCAATCCCAATCATTTAAGTGATGGCTAAATAGTCTCAGGAAGGAACTGGTATTGGTGGAACATCTGCACCCCCCCCCCCCGAAGAAAACCCATACACATACATTAAATGAATTTAACTGTTACACACAATACAGTAACATGAGCTTGTGAGAGTGTGTTTATTAGTGCATAATGTAATGGAAAATGACATTTAACCAATGATTTTCATATGAATTATTCATAATAAGATCTCCAATGCCTCTCAGAGTATATGACTTCTGTATCTGTCCTCAGTGTCTTCTCCTTGTAGGAGACAACTGGATATGTTATGACTTTGCATTCTTCCTCCAAGGACAGATAACGTCTAACGTCTTTCAGTCTGACAGAAACAGTTGCCTAGAGCTGTGTTTATCATAGCAGGTCCCAGGTCGAGACCATAGCCTATCCAAGAGACAAGATGTCCTTTTTCAGCTAAGATAGAATG
Source organism: Etheostoma spectabile (assembly GCF_008692095.1). NCBI lineage: Eukaryota > Metazoa > Chordata > Actinopteri > Perciformes > Percidae > Etheostoma > Etheostoma spectabile. The sequence continues at coordinate 2,316,747 of NC_045734.1, read as the reverse complement.
AACGGTCAAGAAACATGACACAAGGAGGGCAGATTCAGAAATACGTAAGATCCTACTGCCTGCCTGAGATCCTTTAATGGTTATGCTTAGGATTAAACTGTTTTCCAAAAAAGGGTTTTTTTCCTCTGGGGGCACTTGATATAAAGAAGAGTTTTACTGATTGCATTCACACAGAAGTGTTGTCACTCTGTAACTTTGTGCATTGTGAGAGCTGTTCTTGTCATTTTGATTGTTCTCTGCAGAAAACGATTGAACCTTTCACCGAAGACTACAACTTTGATTCAGTTTGCAGCCTGTCTTTATTCTGTTTCAACAGAGCCTCACTTCCAGCCAAATTCCTCTCCCTCGCTGTACAAGAAACTTCCACCACAATACACACACACACACACACACACCTTCTAGCTGCATGCATATGTGTTATAAACTCACAATCTTCATGGTGCTGTGTTTGTCCAAGACGATAGCGACCACTCCTGTTGCAATGAACTGGGAGACAGGAGACAGACAGCACAGGGGGACATCCCCACCCAGGGGACAGGATACAGTCAGCACAGGGGGACATCACACACCCAGGAGACAGGATACAGTCAGCACAGGGGGACATCACACACCCAGGAGACAGACAGCACAGAGGGACATTACAACCAGGGGACAGAAGACATTTGACCGAAGCCTTTACAAGTTCATGTTGACTTTTCTTTTCTTTTAAAAACAAATAAATACATATGAACCCCATCCCCCACACACACACAGACGCACACAGACACACACACAGACTCACCGTCAGGCCGCTCCACCATGGCACTCCCAAGCGGACAACCTCAGTGACTTCAGTGAAGTGAAGAGGAATGGAGTAGGACATGACCATCAGCCCCAGCATCACCTGGCTCACCTGGCACACACACACACACACACACACACACACACACACACAGACACACACACAACATGTGAATTTGTCTGTAAAAGGTGCTACATTAAATTAACTTCTTATTAATATGCTGTGTGTGTGTGTGTGTGTGTGTGTGTGTGTGTGTGTGTGTGTGTGTGTGTGTGTGTGTGTGTGAGTGTGTGTGTGTGTGTGTGTGTGTGTGTGTGTGTGTGTGTGTGTGTATGTGTGTGTGTTTTGACATCGTGATTATTTTTTCAATTTTGATATTTAGCAAAATCTTTATGTTTTCACCCCATCTTCAAAAGCTAGGACACAGTGAAAATAATCACTTAAAGGAGAATTACGGCCAATTTTTATGTTAATAGCTACGTGTACAAGCTTCCTCTGAGCTAAAATGGCAGTTAACGGGGCAAGTTTCAGAGCCTTTGTGCCTCTTAAAAGACACACAATGCAATTAATATGTCTGTACAACATGAACAGGGCCCTTACGTAACATTAAGATGCGTTTTTTAAGCCAGACAATGTTTTAATTCACCTAACCTGTCTTGCTCTTGCCGGTGGATAGCTTGGTTAGCAGCTAGAGATAGTTAGCTGTTAGCTCCTAGCTGTTAGCTGCTATTTTTTTAGTGTGTTTAGCCAGGCTTTTGTGAAAATCATAACACAGCAGTTCCGTGTGTGTTTGTAGCTCATCCATTTTGTGTGTGATCTATCTGGTGTTGGTGAGTAGGAGGCTTGGAAGTGTCCATCTGTGTGCTAGTTCCCTTAACCGGGCAGGCTAAGGGAACTAGCACACTAGCACACAGTTCACCGTCTGGTTTCCAACTCTTGTGAGGCGAGTTCTTTGTCTGATTTCTCGGGTTTGAATAAAGAAGGACGATCATCAACAATTGGCCAGAATTCTCCTTTAACACAAATTTTAAAGTGAATAAAATAGCCTTGCATACTTAGCTACTGGAGTTGCACAACTAACCTTAAAGGTGCCCTGACTTTGTGGTAATGTCTGAAGTTCTACCATGGACTCTGTAACTTGGTTACTGTGGTTACCTTGTTTCAAGCCATTTAAGTGTGGTATAGAAAGCCTGCAGGAAGTCTCCGCTCCATTTGGCCCAGTTCTCATTCAAATTTAACAGCTAGCCAATGAGAACCTAGCTATCAGTATCCTTTACCCAGCTCATGAATATTAATGAGCTAAGGCAACATGGCGTCAGACTGACCAGCTGTTGTGATTGGCCTGATTTCTCCACTTATTTCTTTTCAACGGCTAGAGCTGACAGAGGAGGTAGCAGTACATCTTCACATTCTCCACATAACACACACACACACACATAAGTCAGACTGGGTAGGTCCCCCCCGTGAGTCATGCCTATCCCTGGACCTGTCCACAACTATCTTTCATTATATAGGACATTTCCATAAAAATGAGCAAATCTTAGTCCTTTTCTTAACTAAACCCACTCGTCCCGCTCCCGCTCTGTGTGCTCAGTGCTGGGGGGTACTCACCCCCAGACATTTGGGATCTCCTCTCTTGACAGCCGCGTGCACCGCCTGCTGTCTGTCAGTTAGCTTGGCAGCGTTCCCGTCCTGCAGCACCTGCACCGTCAGATCCCTATGGACTGCCACCGCCATCGCCTGCACACAGGCCCAGCCAGCACGTCACACAATGCGACGTATTCAACAAACACACAAAGAAATAAAGGAAACGCTGTTATATGGATTTCCTTTTCATGTCTGCATTTACTGTGTCAAAGACAAACACATCTTTGTTTGGCATTGTGACATGAACTCATCATTGCTGACTGTTGATGGGATTGTTCATGGGATGGGATAAAGGAATTGTGGCTTATGGGATAGGACAATTACAAAATTCAGACAGCTAGCTAGACTATCTGTCCAATCAGAGTTTTCTTTTGACGACTAAAACTACTTTTGAACGTACACATGTTCCACCAAAGAACTTCCTTCCCGTGACTATTTAGCAGCGGCACCATGGCTTCGTCTGACACTTAGCACCGCCCAAGACGATTGTGATTGGTTTAAAGAAATGTCAATAAACCAGAGCTCGTTTTACTCCCATTTTCCTCCCATTTACTCCCATTTATTAAATTGAGATAACATGCTCAAAGTATTGAAACACAGGTTTCAGTGTAGAGTGTAAAAGTAGACATGACGGCTCATTGTTTCTCAAACCATACTGCTGTGTACGGCTGTGTATCAGAACGTGTTTTTTCCGATTATTTCTGTATGATGTGCAAATTGTAAAAAAAAGAGGCAGCATTCATGTTTAATGGGGTGAATAAAACTATGTAGGCAAGCAATGCAGTCTATTCATTGATTGTCATCCTGTACAGAAATAAATGAAAACAAATGTCAAAGAAGCTTTAAAAAATCTAAAACTACGTATAGTTTTCATTAGAAACTAGGCAGCAGAAATATATGATCCACATTTAACCTGCTAACACACATTGGTCATTCCCAGTTCTGTAACATGACTCATGGCAGTGGGCTGGGTTTCTGTGTTGATAAGGCCCCTGTCCTGATGTTCCTGTTCCTGTCCCCAGTGGGTGCTGTTACCCACGGCTACACATGTGAAACATGTTCCACTTTTATTGAAAATCCAATTTTGGTAGTGATGTGATCCAACGGAACAGCCCGTTACCGTGCAACAATCCAATCAACTACAGGTCGAGGACCCAGTTAAAGTTATTTTACATTCAAACACAAACTATCCAGTGGTTTAGTCTAATGTATTGTAGTGGGCCAGAATCTGCCTTTTTGAGGGGGGGGCAATATCATACTAGTGGGTCTAACTTTCCTCCCCCAGGAAAGATTTGAGCATCAACAACTTCATTTCCTGTATTCGGATACACTTTTATACACCAATTTACGGTGGAAATACCTTAATTGAGCCTATTTGAAGAAAATGAAACACAGATGACAATTCAAAATATATCAAAACTATATTGGAAAGTAGAGCTGGGCAATATATCGATCTTATATCAATATCGTGACATGAGACTAGACCCATTGGAACTGTCTCGATCTCTGCTCCCAGATATGGATATGAGAGTTCAAAACCAACATTTCAGATATCCTCAATGACATTCATCATATCCACAACACATCTGCAACAATATTATTCCAATCCATCCAATAAGTGCTTCATTTTTTTTTCATACCAAATGCATGTTAACTAGTACATATGTAATTGGCATTATGACTAGTAAAAATGCAATTTCAGATAACTACAATCAGAATTACGACTAGATATACAGTGTATCCACAAATGTATATTGTGGATATGTGAAATAAAATTATGACCAGTAACAGTTGGATGGTAGGGGAGACCAGGGATAGTTGTAACCCGGGTCCATTTTCTCCAATCAGGAACCAGCTTGGGCTGACTTACCATAGAACCAGCCCCATGTGACAGACACTGCATATTTTGGAAAGAAAATACACTATTTTTAGGTAAGACAGCATTTTTTTTAACCTAATTTATTTTTGTGATATTACTGCCAAGTCTGGGTTACAAAATGTTACAACCTACCCCAGATGTTAGAAAGTCATTTAAATGTTAAATGAAATTTTCAACATCAACTTGTTGTTGTTGTACAACTAACCCGGACTGTGGAGTCAAATGTAACGTTTGACTATATGTATTTGTTTATTTGTGAGAACTGGTTGAAATCCCATTTTTTGCTCTTTTAGACAAGGAAGAATTGAATTACACATATCAATGCATAGCAATAATACATATCCAGTCTTACTGTTAATCGTAGGCCTGCTAATCTTATACTTTTTGAGGACTTTATTTGAATTTGAACAAGTACAAGTACAAGAATGTTACGCGATGACTGACTGGATACCTGACATGTGATCCCAGATAGTAGTTTAACGGCTTGCCATACCAGATGAGTGCTGCCATCAGTCCAGTCTGTGCGCACTTTACGCACACAGGATCCGAGCTGATTGCGTAAGCGTCAAACTCGGACGGTAACAGGAGACATTTCGACTGATGTCTAGTTATTAGAAGGAGCAAAATGTCTCATCCCTACCTTTTATCTCGATATAGTCCTTTTTTTAAAAGTTCTTTGGATCACTCCCTGATTTTTCTTCTTTGCAAGCGGATGCTGGCGGGGATGTGTTGTTTATGAGAGAGAGAGAGTGAGTGAGTGAGAGAGAGAGAAAGAGAGAGAGAGAATGCGTTCCCAGTCTCAGCTCCTCCTTCGCCGCGCACTTTTTTTGGTGGTTTGGTGCATTCTGACATCTTTTCGCCGTTAATAAGTTCATGCAAACGTTCCCTCCGCGTGCCAGCCCACTGAGGTAAGGAGCTTTCTCTCCCACTATTGTATTCATATTTAAATATTAAAAAACAGAAACAGAACACAGTAGGTGGTCCTGGTTGTCTACACCCGTATGTAGCCTACCCTGACTAACACAGTGTTTCTCAAACTGGGGTTCGTGGACCCCTAAGGGTACTTTTGGGATACTGCAGGGGGCATATAAGATTCCTTTTTGAAATGTTAATTGTAAATATATGAGTCATGCATAATATATATGAATTTAGTAATGGATTCTTAACATTTGAAGTAAAATTTAAGTGTGTTTCAGTTACTAATGGTGCAGATCTGTAATGTAACTATGTATATAGTCTTTTTTCTACCAAAAATGTAGTAGAAAAGACCACTGAAATTCTAAAGAATGAGAACCACTGATTTACATAAATTCTATTCCTTTAACCTTTGTGCCAAGGTTCAGTAATGTTTGGCCCTCATCCTCTGTGCCCCACTTACTGTATTTACTTTTTTTGGGAAAATAAAGACTATTTGTTCCTTTTATGAAACATTGAATTAATTATTTACAGTTACATTTAGAGATGCACCGAGGTTAGAGAAGCACAATAGTGGCCCAATGTTCCAGTATCGCATATATAGTATAGTTAAATAGTATAGTATAGCTCAGATGTATTTCATCAGATTTCTGCTCATGTTTTCAACTTTGTGCACATTTAAAATATAACTCCTCCCATCAGTGTTGTCAGAGATTTGGAGAGTTGTAATATAGTCTGCTGTGCAGGCTATTACCTGTTGATATGGTAGTATCTCATTCAGACCGTCTGACAGACACAGAGGCCCATTTGGGTCTCTGACAAAGTTTAGAGGTGGCTGTACGCTGCTCATCATCAGAGGTCAACGTATGGAGCCGCGCTGGTGTCCTCTATTATTACAGAGAGAGTGGTCACGAAGCGACGGACGGGTCTGTAATACTCAGAGCTCATACCTGAAGCCGGGAATGCACCTGGGATGGCTCGTGAAAAAAAGGTTCTCATTTTGCGACAATTTGAAAATTCCACAGACAGGGAGCGCTCTTGAACCCCCTCACAGTCTCTGAAAGCACAACTAGTCGATCACAAGTGGCTCAACAGGTAGATCTATAGATAAACTCATCTTTCAGAAATTTGACCGACCGGGTTGACACTTCAGCGTGCGAAATCGGGGGTGTGGCATTTGAGCGTGTGAAACCAGTCAAATGCGTGTGTCTCACGGCCAATGGGTGAGAGTTGGCAGCCTTGTATTCTAAATTCAAATGTGTATTTGAGTAATAAAAAGCCCACAGATATTTGAATATGAAAATGGGAATGCGAATATAATAAGAGAGAGAGACATTTTACTCCCTATTTAGCCCCATTGTATCGAATTTGGTTGCAGTTCCACCAGGTCGAAAGTTGAATGAACGAGTACTTCTGTCCTTTCGATTTCTTACAGGTTGAGTCGTTGTTGCCCCTGACGCGCCAGCATTCTGCTAATGAATGCTGATTGGTCAGTAAAGGACTGATTACGACCGGAGATCCCGCTTGCATCCGAAGCGGAGCCAGAATGTTACAGTGAATATTTCGGCGTGTTCTTTAAAACATTATCTCGCCGTGAAGCAGTGTCTCCGGCCGTACCATGTGCATGACGTCATTGACATTTTAAAAGGGTTTTGGAACAAAAAAGACATTTAAAAAAAAATACCCAAACAATACACCTAAGTGACAATACACCCAATGTGGGAAAAGGTATAGTACCTTGTCTATGCCTGTTCCCTTTCTGTACCCATATGTTCCATGTACCTGTCTATACCTGTTCCCTGTCTGTACCTATATGTTCCATGTACGTACCCTGTCTATATCTGTTCCCTATCTGTACCCATATGTTCCACGTACGTACCCTGTCTATACCTGTTCCTTATCTGTACCCATATGTTCCATGTACGTACCCTGTCTATACTTGTTCCTTATCTGTACCCAAATGTTCCATGTACGTACCCTGTCTATACCTGTTCCCTATCTGTACCCATATGTTCCACGTACGTACCCTGTCTATACTTGTTCCTTGTCTGTACCCATATGTTCCACGTACGTACCCTGTCTATACCTGTTCCTTATCTGTACCCATATGTTCCATGTACGTACCCTGTCTATACTTGTTCCTTATCTGTACCCAAATGTTCCATGTACGTACCCTGTCTATACCTGTTCCCTATCTGTACCCATATGTTCCACGTACGTACCCTGTCTATACTTGTTCCTTGTCTGTACCCATATGTTCCACGTACGTACCCTGTCTATACTTGTTCCTTGTCTGTACCCATATGTTCCACGTACGTACCCTGTCTATACCTGTTCCTTATCTGTACCCAAATGTTCCATGTATGTACCCTGTCTATACCTGTTCCCTATCTGTACCCATATGTTCCACGTACGTACCCTGTTTATACCTGTTCCCTATCTGTACCCATATTTTCCACGTACGTACCCTGTCTATACATGTTCCCTATCTGTACCCATATGTTCCACGTATGTACCCTGTCTATACCTGTTCCCTGTCTGTACCCATATGTTCCACGTATGTACCCTGTCTATACCTGTTCCCTATCTGTACCCATATGTTCCACGTACGTACCCTGTCTATACCTGTTCCCTATATGTACCCATATGTTCCACGTACGTACCCTGTCTATACTTGTTCCTTGTCTGTACCCATATGTTCCACGTACGTACCCTGTCTATACATGTTCCCTGTCTGTACCCATATGTTCCACGTACGTACCCTGTTTATACCTGTTCCCTGTCTGTACCCATATGTTCCACGTACGTACCCTGTCTATACCTGTTCCCTATCTGTACCCATATTTTCCACGTACGTACCCTGTCTATATCTGTTCCCTATCTGTACCCATATGTTCAACGTCCGTACCCTGTCTATACCTGTTCCCTATCTGTACCCATATGTTCCACGTATGTACCCTGTCTTTATCTGTACCCATATGTGGCCTGTACGTACCCTGTCTATACCTGTTCCCTATCTGTGCCCATATGTTCCACGTGCGTACCCTGTCTATACATGTTCCCTATCTGTACCCATATGTTCCACGTATGTACCCTGTCTATACATGTTCCCTATCTGTACCCATATGTTCCACGTATGTACCCTGTCTATACCTGTATGTAATCCATTTGCACATATGTACATATTGGTTGTACCTGTTTTCTTCATCTATGAGCCTTCTCTGTAGTAAAATGCATGTTGTCTGTAACTGCAGCTTTTTTGCACAGACACAGAACAAAAAGAATAGCATTTTGTTAATCTTGTAAATCACAAATTAATCCTCAAACCACCTTAGCAACATGGCAGTACTAATTTTCTAAATGTCCCCCTCACTTCTGTGGCGCGTTGTCAATTTGTATCACTACCAATCTCCCCCTTCCCTCACCCTCAGAGCCCACTCTTTTCTTACTCACTTTTGCTCCCTCCTCTTCCGTCTCTCGCTGTACTCCCACCACATCTGCTTCTCATCCTGCATTCCTGTCTTTCCTAAGAGTATTATGACATGTGGTTTTGATGAACTAACACACTCACACACTCTCTGTTCCTTTCCCAGCCTTTCACTACCTCATTTTGTTCCCTATTTCTCAATTCCTTCCTCCCTGTCCAAACAGACACACACACACACACACACACACACACACACACACACATGCGCACGTACACACAAACATGAATACACTTACAAATACGCTGGGTGTTCACTGCCCTGTCCCTCTCCAGTGCTCTTTCTCAGAATCATGTGATGTTCTGTGCTCTGTCTGTTGTTTTTTGGATGTATTCATGTATTTTATTTTTTCTCTTCCTGGAGTCCAACCGTTTTTAACTAACTTTTTCATTGTTGTTGTTATTGTTCATTGCATCCATCCTACCTACCTAGTAGAGGTGGAGCGGTTTGGTTCGTATCATGGTTTTGGGGTGACCACTTCCAGTTGAGTCTGGTAGAGTACATAGGGGGACATTTCCAATTTTAACATGATGTTTTTGGCAAAAAAGTGAACTGTTTGCCGTAATAAAAGTCTGGCTAAAAACATAAGGAACATTAACACTTCTTGAGCGTGTGCCCCATGTGCCAAGGCTCAGTTCTAACTAGGGTTGGATGAAGTGATTCTTTTCTCTGATAAAGATGATGCTGAACTAAGATATTAGTTAGCCAATTTAAGCTGCACAATTTACCCATCCCTGCCAAGGTAATTCAATTCAGTTCAATTTTATGTTATTTATAGAATCAGTTCATAACAAGAGTTATCTCTAGACACTTTACAGATAGAGTAGGTCTAGACCACACTCCAGAATTTACAAGGACCCAACAGTTCTAGTAGTTTCCTCCAGAGCAAGCAACAGTGCGACAGTGGCGAGGAAAAACTTCCTTTTAGGCAGAAACCTCGGTCAGACCCAGGCTCTTGGTAGGCGGTGTCTGACGGGCCGGTTGGGGTTAGTGGAAATAACAAATGGGTTCAAGTCCCCATATAGACCAAAATGTACGGAGTGTGGATTGGTGGCTGGAGAGATGCCACTTCACCTCCTGGTTACTGCCAGGTGCTGTTGAGCAAGGCACCGTACCCCCCCAACCGCTCGGGGCGCTGGTTCAGCTGGCAGCCCACTCACTCTGACATCTCTCCATTAGTGCATGTATGGGTCCTGAGCGTGTGTGTGTATTTCAGGCCTGTGTGTGATTACTAACAAAGTATGTACACAGAGTTTAAATCGTAATTTAGAGGCGGCTGTGGCTCAGTATTAGAGCGGTTGCCTGCCAATCGGAAGGTTGATTGTTCGATCCCCGCCCCTGCAGTCATTGTCGAAGTGTCCTTGGGCAAGACACTGAACCCCGAGTTGCCCCCGGTGCTGTGCATCAGAGTGTGAATGTGTGTGAATGTTTATCTGATGAGCAGGTGGCACCTTGTACTGCAACCCCCGCCACAGTGTGTGAATGGTGAATGTTTCCTGTAGATGTAAAAGCGCTTTGAGCAGTTGTTAAGACTGGAAAAGCGCTATATAAATACAGCCCATTTACATTTAATTTCCCCACTGGGGATTAATAAACTAATTAAAATCTTAAATTATTGACCATAAATTCCAAAAATAACTGTAAAACTAAAGTTAATAACTTAGAGTTACGTAGTGTTAAATGTAAAAAAAAAAAGACAAACATTGAAAGAAAGTGTTGAAAAAAGGGACAAAAACATAAGAAAAAGTTCAAAACATCATTAAAAAGCATCAACAAAAGTGTTTTTCAATTTTGACGGGAAGACAACACAAGGGTTAAATCCGTTTGACTAAAATGACTGAATTAGTTTTGGTGTGACTTGTCAACTGAAATGTTCAATATAATGATAGAATGATTTGGGCCCCAGGCAAACAGCGTCTTATATCTGAACTTAACGTGGGCTCAGGCTGGAGCTTCCAACTCTTATGTCATCCTGGATACCTACAGTACACACTGTGACACTACCAACATCCTGGACTTTACACCTGTCCATGGCACCAACTCTATCTCCTTAACTTTTGCACATTCGTCAACATCTTTACACGTCTGCTCTTAACCAATCAACCTTCTCTTCTTATTGTTAAGCAGTGATATTGTACATGTATTTCATCAAGTTGTTTACTTCCTTTGAATATGTTTATGTGTATGTTTGCACCATCCACCAAGGCAGACTCTTGGGAAGTGTTTCTGACAGTTTAATGAAGAAATGCTATTTCATTTCAATTTTAATATTTTGTGAGTAAAGTCTGAATCTGCAACGTAGCCAGTAACATTCCTCTGTCAGGTTAATGTAGTACAATGTTTTTGTTTGGAGTAGAAGTACACAGTAAGTCAGTAGTATATAGTGGGGTTTCCATGGGGGCCTTCTCCAAACAGACGTTCTGAGCGGGTGGTGCTGCACTACTATCACTTATAATACAAAGGTCAGGGGGAGTCCTGGGGGTACACCCAGGCCACTGGGAAGGAAGCAGTATCCACAGTTACATTCATAAAGACGTGTTTTATGTAAAAATCTTCATTTGTAACTAATGCTGTCATAGTTGGAATAGAAGTAGAAAGCGAGGATGAGTTCAGCAGTATTGACATTCCCCCTCTGGAGTCCAGGTCACTTGGCTGCTGGACGGGGTCTGGGATTGGACCTTGTACATGCAAAGCAACATTGTTTTGTTCATGTGTTAGCACTGACTGTAATACGGATGGTTTCTAACAGAACTGGTGTCAGTTTCATTGTTGTTTTCTGACTGGAGTTTCCTGTTTTGTAGGAACATGTCCTCTGAGAGTGCAGTGTCAGCAGTTGAACCCAGGGTGCATCGCCTCTCTGCCTGGTTCGACCCCGAAACTGCTGGGGTGAGATCCGGACACCACTCAGTCTGGACTCCACTTTATTTATAGTCTAACTTCCAATAAATGATTATTGAGTAGAGTGTAACAAACTCTGTGTGTGTGTGTGTGTGTGTGTGTGTGTGTGTGTGTGTGTGTGTGTGTGTGTGTGTATAGGTGGTAACCATCCTGTTGGGGCTGTTCCAGGTGCTTTTGTCTGTCCCACTCGCTTACGCTGACCAAAATCAGCCAAAACTCTTCATTCTGCCATTTGTTTTAGGAATACTGGTATGTACCATATCATTTTTTTTTCTAATCCTTAGTCTGACCAGCTATATCTCGGGGGGCCGAATATATAAAACGTGACAAGCTCTTGCAGATAGTCTGCACTTGCACAGCTCAGATCTAAAAAAGATAACCAAAGACATCAAAATATAGCTCAAATCTGGGTAATATATTCAATTCAATTCATTTTATATAGCGCCAAATCACAACAACAGTTATCTCACTGTGCTTTCCAAAAAGACGGTCTAACCGTACTTTTGGGGTTTTTACAAAAACCCCACGTTCCCACCAGGAGAAAGGGGCCCTGGGACCCCGGGAGGAAAAATTTCCCTTTAAAACGCAGAAACCTCGACAAAACCCCATGGCTCAGGTGGGCGGCCCCATCTGCCTCACCGTTTGGGGGTTTGGGAAAAAGACGCCAGAGACAAGAAAGAAAAAGCCCGCCGGAACAAAAAAGGGAAAAAAAAACAAGACAAGAAGAGAACAGGGAAAATTTTTAGGGGGGAGAATAGGGGATAATAGATACAAGACCCCGGGAAAGGGAATTAATTTATTTAACTTTGCAAATGGGAAAAGGTTGCTAACAGAGGGGAAAATTTGGAAGGGGGAAAAGGTTTCTCGTGCACCCTGGGAATCCCCCCAGTCTAGGCCTTGCCAAACAAAGGGATTTTTCAGGATAAAACCCCCCAAGAACCTAAAAAGGGGCCCCCTACATTTTCTGTACCCCCTCTACCCGGACTAAACCCCCAAACTAAACCTCAATGTGCGGCCTAACCACTCTACTGAATAGTGCCCTTTCAACCCTTTTTAACTTTTTACACTATTAAAAAACATCAAAAAGGTTTACTCCCCGGCATCGGGTTTTCAAGCCCCCGTTTGGACCAAAAAAAGGGAGTGGGGGTTGGTGGCTGGAGGGGGTGCCCTTCCCTCCGGGGCCCCCCCCGGGTTCTTTTGGCAAGGCACCGTCCCCCCCCCCCACCCCTCAGGGCCGGGGTTCCTTCACCCCCTCATTTCGGACATCTCTCCATTATTGCTGTGAAAATCCTGACATGTGGGGGTTGGGGTGTAGTTCAGGACTGGGTGTGACTACAACAAGTTTTGGACACAGAGTGAAAAATTGAAAATTTCCCCCCCCCTTTGGGGGTTAAAAATTTTTAAAAAAATTAAAAAATTAAAAAAAAAATCACTGAGCTTTAAAAATTTTAAAAAAATTCCTACCCCCCAATTTTCACAAAAAAGGCAGAAAAAACCCAAATCAAAGACCGGGGAGAATTTTCCTGTTTTATGTATTTTATTTTTTAAGGCAGACGAAATTTTCGACATGGGGGTTAAGCCACAGTAACGTCAAATTAGACTACATGGGACAATTTTAAACCCCAAACACGGGGGGCCGTTTGGGCCCCTTTTTTTAAATTAACTTTAAAAAACCCTAACACATTTTTCTTTTTACACATGCCTACACTTAACTTGTTTCAAAATGTGAAATAAAGAAAAAAACCCATTTACATTTAAAAATGCCCTGGAGTGGGTGTTTGAAAGCTTTTTCCACCAAAGGTTTAAAACCTTCCTGTTTTTCCTGGGGTAAAATTTGCCCTTTTTTAAACGTTTCTATATCACCCTTTTGGGTTTTCTTTAAACCAAAAATTTCCCAAAAATTTTACTTGAAACAAGTTAAAAAGAAAAGAAAAGGCCCCTTTACTTTTTCCGTAAATTTTAAAAGGGTTAAAATTTTTGGGAACTTTAAAAAAGTTCCAAAATTTTTGGGAAAACCTTTTCAAAAATTCTGCGAAAAAGTTCTACAAAAACATAAATAAGCTCGGAAAAAGACTAAAAAAAACATCGAAAAGTGAAAAAAAGGGGGGGAAAAAATTACAAAAGGCCAGGATAAGTGAAAAACTTGAAAAAGAACAATAAATTTGGACCCAGAAAAGCCAAAAGTCCATGGTCCCCTTAAAAAACCCAAAAGGGTTGAATGTTTTGGGGGCCAATACCTATATTCTGTCCTTTAGGGATTTTTCCTCAGGGGCCGGGGAGTTTTTTGACTCCAAAAGAAATGGCGCTCCCTCCCGGGGTACCCAGTTGGGCCTTTGGCCCAAAACCTTTGCCCCCCTCCTTGATTTTCCCCAGCACACACCCTGTTGGTTAAAAGGGCCCTTTTTCCCCTATTCCCCAAATCCTTTGCAGGCAAAGAGGGGGAGACCCGCGAACACATTAGTGGAAACCAAATGTGGAGATTTCCCCTCTAGCTTGGTTTCATACTTTCGCACCAGCTCTGTCTTGCCAACAGTTAAAAGGGACATTTACAGCTACGGAACCCTTTCCATTTCAAAACCCGGTTTTTTTCCCTTTTTTAAATCCCTTTTTTTCCTGGGCAAGAAACATTTCCTTTTTCCCTGAATTTGGATTTTGAATAGTGTGGTGCTACTTTTTCCTTCTTCAAAGGGCCATAAACTGGGCTTTCCCTCAGTAGGGGAAAAAAAGCAAAAATTAAATTTCAACCAATAGGAATATTTGGGAATTGGGGTGGGGGTAAATTTCTTTAAAACCCCGGACAATTTTTTTAAGGGGCAACCAAATTTTTTGAACAAAAAATTTCCCCCACCCCGGACTTTCGTCCCAAAAACTTTTTATTTGAAAGGGGGGGGAAAACCATAAACTGATTTCCATCCAAACCCCCTAGTGAAAAACCATGCCAAAATATCCCGCAAATTAAAACGCAGATGAAACCCACATATTTTGTTCCCTTAACGGGGGATTTTTTAAAATTTTGGGATTTTTTAAAGGGTTTTAAAATTTTAAAATGGTTTGTACCCCCCAAGGATAAAAATGATTTTAGCTGCCTAACCCCCCCTAACTTTAAACCCAAATTCCCCTTAAATCTACATGCCGAATTTTGGATTTTGTTTCAAACAAAAGAGCTAACCGGGTTACTTGAATTTTTGATGTAGAAAATCAGGGATTTTGCACTCAAAAGCTTTGGCATGAAACCCCGGCAGCTTTTTTTCAAGGCCTGCCTTTGCACTATTGTAGCCTAAGACCTAAGACACAATAACTTATTTTGGGTTGGTGTATTCTGGTAATATTTATAGTTTTTTGCAATTTGACAGAAGGCCAAACAAAATGATTAAAACCACAAATCCAAAACAAAATAAAACAATATATATATATAATATAATATTATACACACATGCACACCTTTACCTGGTGGTCAGAGGGGGTAATCAGCATTTGGGTTATTTGATTATTTTTTTTATTTCAAAGGATCCCCATTAGCTGACGCCAAGACGACAGCTAGTCTTCCTGGGGTCCAAACAAACATCCAAAAGA
This sequence comes from Etheostoma spectabile, assembly GCF_008692095.1. Lineage (NCBI taxonomy): Eukaryota > Metazoa > Chordata > Actinopteri > Perciformes > Percidae > Etheostoma > Etheostoma spectabile. The sequence continues at coordinate 2,301,569 of NC_045734.1, read as the reverse complement.
CAATAAATACAACCAAAATTACTCACAAATATATCAGTATATAAATTCACAAACAAAACTGGACAATGCAAAAAAATACTAACAAACTAAATATATAAAGAATAATATAGCACACGATACAACCTCACTCAACCAATCCAGACAATATTATGATATCGAAAACAAATGTAGTCTAAGTCTTTTTTTAAAACCAGTTTTTCCCTTGCTGTCCGAATCCCAACTGGAAGATTGTTCCAATATACAACTGACCTATAAAACACAGTCTCTTCATCCAGTCAGATTTAGCTAGTGTGTAAGAGAATCTGTCGACTATTCACCCCTCTTGTATAATGTGAATGCATATCTGAAACAATAAGTTACATTATCATAAAAACAACATTGTGCCTTAAATGTAACGGACTTTCATATATGTGTAAAAGCTCTGCACTCTTAATCACAAAATCTGGATCTCTGCTTTATTTACTGTGATGAAAACAGCTGTCTCGTAATTAAAAGTCCAACAATGTGTTTTGTGTATTTGTGTGTGTGTATTTGTGTGTGTGTGTGTGGTGTGTGTGTGTGGTGTGTGTGTGTGTGGTGTGGTGTTGCAGATTGTGGCAGGAGGATCATTGACCATTGCCAATGAGAGGAACTCCAGCAGACTATTGGTACGTCAACATGTACATAACAAGCTATTTTAAAGATGGATGATTACAGATTCCATCTGAAACACCTTAGAAGTGTCCCACCCTCTGCGTGTCCATAAAGAGTCAGCAGACATTCAGTCTGACTCAAGTCTTACATTGGATACCAAATAAGAACTCATAGTCGGCCTGAGGCATAAGTGAACTGACAGCCCTAGCCTTTGTTGTTTCTATGGTCCCACAAAATAATACGTTGTGTTTACAATCATTTTTACATTTACATTATATAACGTATGGGAGTGTCACAGTGCACTGTGATGGAACCTGATGCTCCCCTCCACAGCTTCGAGGTTGTGCATGCAGTAATGTGGTCGGCCTGCTGGTGGCACTGTTGGCCTTCTGTCTCTACTGCTACAGCCTGAGCACCATGCACAGCAAGGAGCTGTGTGGGCCCACTGTGACCTCCACCGCTGACTATGATTACAGAGGAAGTTCTGGATGTCCCGAGGAACACCTGATGGTCAGTGTGCTGCTGTCATCAAACCTTTCTTTGCTGTTCTTTTCTTAAAGAACAATAAAAAATATAGGTAATAGGATCGACAGATTCAGACAGCTTAGTGGGGGAGGTTAGGGACGATGGATGGATGGTTGGATGGGCGATATGGAGGAATAGTGAGTGATTGATTGATAGATAGATAGATAGATAGATAGATAGATATTGATCCCAAAAAATTGGTTATAGTGTCCCAGCGGCAAAATCAGTCACACAGCACAGAATATAAATATAAAAGAAATATTAGGATATAATATACATACTGTTCATACAATATACATGAAATAATAATAATAATAATAATAATAATAATAGGAATAAAATATAAGAACAAATATTTGAGTATATACTGGATGGGAATACAAAATATGTGCAACTGCTTAAATAGTATGATAACTATGTAAATAGACCAATAATGCATGATAAAGAGAAATTAATGTGTGGACGGAAAGAAGGTACCCAATTTTTTACATAAGAGAAAAGGAATAGCCTACCTAGGGAAGTGTTCCAGGAATGTCCAGCTGGGAGGAGGATGACGGATTGATGGATGGATGAATGGATGGATGGATGGATAGAGAAAAGGAAGTGGATAGTCCCGTCTCATGAGACGATGCAGCGTTGATTATGTAAATGTAGATTATTGCAGATCACTTCCGTGGGTAGAAGTATGATGTGTTTTCTTGTCTCCTGCAGGCCTACTGCTGGTGTTTGACACTGCTGCTGCTGCTCTACAACATGGCAGCCGTGTTGCTGCACTCCCTCCTGTCTGTCTCCGCCCTCAAAGCACTAAAAACAGACTGAGAAAATCCTAAAAGCCACGCACTAACACAAAGGTCTGCTCATGAGATCAGCCATCAGATTCTGCTTTCAACAGAGCCTACCTTGCCTGCATGGCGTTGGCATATACTAACGTTTTACACGAAAGTAAAATCGTTTTTTAATATCAAACCCTAGTATTAAAGCTAGACAAATACCATTATCAGCGTATTGCCTACATATCGGTATCAGGTTATACGTGGTCTGATCATTAACAGTAAATGCAGTACAGTTGGAGGTCATGTAGACACGGAGAGCACCAGTTGAACTTTATATTGTAAAATGTCCCAATCAGTATGTCTGGGTCACAATAAAAAAAATGGAGAGAAATCTAAGAGATCCTTACTGAGATTGTTTTATGTGTGTAAAATACTGTTGAATTAATGATTTAAAAGAAAAAGAAAAAAAAATATACATACATAATAATTTAATGTATTATTGTTATTTATTTATTTTAATTTACTTCAATTTAATCTAATTTATTTTAATTTATTTAATTTAATTTAATTTAATTTCATTTTAATTTAATTTAATTTAATTTAATTTTAATTTAATTTTAATTTTAATTTAATTTTAATTTCTTTTTAATTTCTTTTTTTTAATTTCTTTTAACTACTCTTGTGTTAAAGAAACCTCCCTCCACATGCTATCAAGTGCTGTCAAGAGCATGCAGAACCAACAGGTAGCGATATAACCCTAACAGTTAGGCCATGTTGGCCAATCAGAAGCCTGAAGTTCCTCTAGAGGTCCGACCGGTTCTCGGTCTCGTCCGTCTCATCCAAAACCGGTGACGACGTCCTGTATCGTGGTAGTGTAGTCACAAGCAGTGACTTGTTCCCTTCTTCTTTTCTAGTGTGTCGTTTTTTTGTCTCCCCCATGAGGAATTCTAATTAATGACAACAAGACTCTTGGCGCGTCCACATGATACAAGCCTTCCGTGCCAGCACCTGGACCCGCCTCCTTTTCCACGCTGTCGCTAGTAGCCAAGGAGGAAACGGAGACTCTAGTTTTTAGTGCGGGAAAGTTACCGGACGCCGCAATCAGGAATGTAGTGGAGGCTAAACGCACAAAAACACCGTCTACGCACATCACAAAATTCGGAAATAGTGTTTACCCACCCCTAAATAGCCTATTGCTCCTAAGCCATTCTAAAAACATAATTTTAGTTTCATATTGTTCATTATTAGTTTCATAGGTTGTTAAACCTAAAAGCTCCATGCAGAGCTTTCGCCGTAGCCTACGTAACACATCGTCTGATTTGAATTAAGTCATATGAAACGTCTTTTACATGGTAACAAAACATTTATTTTTATATAGTAGTGTATAGTTTTTGCAAGAGTGTTTCATTTTGCAACGGGTCTGAGGATTTCTGCTAATTGGATGGGTGGTTGTGCTAATTGTGTGTAGCCTAGTGTTCTGAAAAACTAATCCCAGTTTTATGAATAGTCTTAATGCAATTGGAAAACAAAAGCTGTAATAAAGACACTTTAGGCAGTTATGTGCAACATGTCCAGAATGGACAGAGTTTTGGGTGGTGGTTGAGTTTGAGTGAGAAAACAATGTGGTCTTTGAATGTGTTTTGAGTCAAAGCAATGAAAAGTGAACTCAGTATTGTGAAAGGCACAGCACCAAACAATAACAGGAAGTATCACCTTTCAGGCTTATGTAGGTGGATTTCTGCTAAAATGTCTAATCAGAATGGAGTCTTCTTCTCATGGGCAACCATGAGATATTATTTAGGCTATATCCGTACTCCATTGTTGTTATCCTTTCTATTAGACCAACCTACTGTCTGTCTTTACTGAACATCTTTGCATTTCTAAAAATAACAGTGCTCGTTTCTAAAAAAAGAAAAAAGCAGTGGTGTGCAGCTCCTCCAGCAGTGCAGGGTGACAGATATTTTCCCATCGACAGAAGTACTGGCACATAGGGGTTTCCCTTACATCAGCTGAGCACAGGACCCTACCATTCCCCTGCGACACAGGGGACACCAGAGGAAAAACGGCCCCAGTTTTAAATAATTACACACAAATAGGTCAGCAAACAGTGGCTATTTAAAAATGTTAAAACTCTATATCAGGAATTTGTTACAGTTTACCGGTGCATCTTTAGAATATTTTTTGTCCGGACATCCCCGGCAAACTTGGATGGTTCCTAAAATGGCGGCGGTATCTGTCAGTGTGGAGTGAAACTTTCCCATTTTAAGCGAAGAATTTGACATTATTCTAACATATTGAAGTCGCCCGTTTATCAAAGTAAGCATTGCCGGACTACAGAGGCGTTTGACAGGGATCGTCAGGACCGAGCAGCGTCACTCTGGGCACTGGTTTTGGTCGCCAAATCGCCGGGCTTCCCTCGAAGTTGACGGTGGCTAACGTGAAGTGGCTGACATTTCTTTCGCACCGAGTGTTGTTGTCATCACACTGCTCAACGCGGAACCGCCTGCTGAGATTGGCCGTCGGCCGAGTAGCTAGCTAGCTCGCGGGTCAAGTGCGTTGAAAACGAGTCGGCGGCTTTTCGTTGAACTGGGTCCCGTGTCCGCCCGTCAGTCGGAATAGAGAGGTGGTGTTGGATGTCACCACCAGTCCCTGTCATCAGGCTCAATCTGGTTTGCTAGCGTCGGGTAAGTAGCCGCCGAGTCTACCCGCTGCCTTGCTTCACTGTCACTAACGTTACCACTTGTTCTCTTGTGTGTCTCTTAGCCCCATTATATGTTATGTATTGTGAATTTAGAATGTTAACTGTGTTACTGTCACTACTATTGTAAAAGAAGGGCCACGTTTGTCATACCACCAGTTACATTACGTTAGTTTTGTCTTAATTATTTAACAATGGTCTGATAGCCCAATGGCTAATGAGTATCTAGTAGCTTTAAAATACAGACGTAGGCCTCTCACTGTCCACTTTTTGTGTCCAACATTGTTTTTAACTCTTATTTCCTGGTTCCTTTGTGACGGGCAGCCATCCTGGCAAATCAAATGGAGAAGCTCCAGGACCTGAGCCAATCAGAGCTACAGGAGCTCCTGGACAACCCACAGAGGGTGGAGTCCATGGCTCTGGAGTCCGACGAGGTAAAGAATACGCATTATTGGTTCTTATTTAAAACCTGGGGGGGGGGGGGGAAGTCCCTAAATAATGCTTTCCCTCATCGGCAGAGGTGGGTAGAGTAGCCAAAAATTCTACTCAAGTAAAAATACTAATACTTCAGAATAATATGACTCAAGTAAAAGTAAAAAGTAGTCATCCAAATAATTACTTGAGTAAGAGTAAACAAGTGCTTGGTGAAAAAACTACTCAAGTACTGAGTAACTGTTGAGTAACGTCTGATTTATTTTTTAACACAAGCGTTCAATCAAACAGACAAAAATACAAAATAATCATCTTTTGGCAAATTATAGTTCATCCAATATATAATATAAATTTGAATTAATTTATTGTAGAGACTTTAGCGGTAATCTCTCTCTCTCTCTGTCAAAATAAAACATAGGTAAAAAGAAAAGTATCAAGCTCGTTGTAGCCTAATGTAGCAGAGTAAGAGTACAGTTTAATCTTCACAAATCTACTCAAGTAAAAGTATAGGGATTTGAAACTACTCTTAGAAGTATAATTTTTTCAAAAACGTACTTAAGTAAATGTAACTCGTTACTACCCAGCTCTGCTCATCAGTAACCACTAAGGAGAGGTGAACAAGATGGTGGTACAAACCTGTTATTGTACTGGGTAGCTGGCATTAATGTGCTGTGTGTGTGTTTTTTTTTTACAGTGTGTTCAGGGGACAGGCAGCTAGCAGATAGTGAGGAGATGTTTTTACAGTGTGTTCTGGGGACAGGCAGCTAGCAGATAGTGAGGAGATGTTTTTTACAGTGTGTTCTGGGGACAGGCAGCTAGCAGATAGTGAGGAGATGTTTTTTACAGTCTGTTCTGGGGAAAGAAGTTGAAGTAATAATAATAGTGATAACATAAAGTAATAATTCAATCTACACAGCTCTATAAAGAAGGAAATATCTCTCCATTCCTATTCGCCTGTTACATCTTTTCCAGGAGAAGACAAAAAAGTAGGATGGTGAGGAGATGCTTCTACAGTGTGTTCAGGGGACAGGCAGTTAGCAGATAGTGAGGAGATGTTTTTGACAGTGGGGACACACTTTGACGGCTGTGGGCTTGTACCGTTGTTGATGTTCTGTTTATTGTTGGACACGTGCTGCCACTTTCCTGAAACCGCTTGCGGGACTGACACAAGTCCACAGTGGGCCGCGGCGCGTATGTCCCAGTCCGTCCCCAGCTGTGTGTCTGCTTTCTATAGCTTTCTATAGGACGGCCATTTTAACTCGCCGGTCTTCATAGATATAGTTTCATGTGTCACGTAGCAGAAAAAATAGGAGCTTAAAGCGCAGCTTGCTAGTTCAAAGTTAGGAATAACAAGTTAATTAGCAGTTAAGAAATAGATTTTATAGCCTATTTACATGTTTGTCATGCTATTGATCTTAGATTCCAATTAAGGTTGATTACTTTTGATGGTAGATAATTGAATGTTCAAATCAGGCTACATTTACACCGCTACGTTTTGGTTTTGAAGCATTTGAGTTTTGAGCTAAAGGGGAGAAGTGCCAGAACGGGAAGAGGGGAACGAGAGGGGGAAACTCCAGAGCAGGGGGAATGAAAGGGGGAAACACCACAGCAGGGGGACTAGGGGGGAAATGGAGCAGAAGATATTCCTTTTTAAATCAAAACGCCAGAGCAGGGGGAATGAGAGGGGGAAGCGCCAGAGCAGGGGGGAATGAAAGGGGGAAGCGCCAGAGTAGGGGGAATGAGAGGGGAAACGGAGCAGGTGATATTCCTTTTTAAATCAAAACGCCAGAGCAGGGGGAATGAGAGGGAGAAGCGCCAGAGCAGGGGGGAATGAGACGGGGAAACGGAGCAGAAGATATTCCTTTTTACACCAAAACATAGCAATGGAAATGTAGCCTCAGTGTTTATGAAATATTGATTCTATATCCTGAGAATACCTAATATGTCATTAGCAAAAAGTCCAATTTTTTGTTCCACGCCTTTTATTGTGTAACCTGTAAGTTTTTAGTTTTTTTCTCGGACTGCTTGAGCTAAAAGCTCAATAAAAAAGGCAAAGGTGATAAGCTGCATCCTTGTCTGCCCCAACCTCTGTTCTGTCGTTTTTTTTAGCAGTGAAATGAATTAGTGTCTCTGTCCCTCTTCAGATCCAGAACATCCAGCTGGAGAGAGAGATGGCGTTGGCATCCAACCGCAGCCTGGCTGAGCAGAACCTGGACGTGAAGCCTCGGCTGGAGGTGGAGAAGGAGGTGCTGGTGGAGAGGTATTCTCAGCTAGAGGCCATCAGAGAAACCTACAGACAACACTGCTCCCTGAGAGGTAGGACGGAGATTCCTCCAGCGTGGCACAGTCAAGAGAATCTCGTTTTTTAGGGAGGGAGGAACAAAGGCTGGATAGTCCCGAGACTTTCTGAGCCAGTTGAATTTACTATCTCTAAAAGGTAGTCAAGTGCATGTCACGCATGGCACAGTCACGTAGGATATTCTGTTCTAATCAAGAGCTGAATGCTTTAAAAGAGATTTGACTCATTACCATCAGAGCTACATAAAAAGCAGAAGCTTTGTTTGTGTTCCCAAAGGTGTGCAGCAAGTATAAAACACATGAATACATACATGTTCTACACACAGTAGACACAGTACGAGGACAGACAAATACCAGTGCAAGGTGAATGGATAGCTGTGTTACAGTAAGCTACACAGGGGAGGAAAACGTGCATATCAGCCTACAAAGCTGACACATTATAATCAACATCCTCAACATTTGATACAGCACATCAGAAACAAAGCTCCTTGAGAAGATATTGAGAGAGAAAAGGCTCTTTTAAATGGCAAGCCCTTCCAGATGGTTCTCTCCAAAAGTTGTCTGCATGTACTCTCCATGTGAACTGAGTAGTCGAGTCTCTAATACCACTTCAGCTTTTAAAACTTAAGAAAATGAAGTACTTTTAAAGTACTTTTAGAACAGATAAAAAAAACTGCAATTCATTTGAAATTAATCTCTCTCTCTCTCTCTCTCTCTCTCTCTCTCTCTCTCTCTCTCTCTCTCTTCTCTCCTCTCTCTCTCTCTCAGATGGGATGGTGGGTCAGGTGTCTCCAGAGGCATTGTTCTCCAGACTACAGACAGAGGGCAGCAAAACAGAGGCAGATTCAGAGGTCAGAACCACACACACACACACACAAACACAAACACACACACAATTATAGAGTGTGCTATAGAATTTGACACTATAAAAATAACTGAATTGAAATATTGTAGTGGTCAACAACAAAAAAGCCAGACACCATATTGCATTAAGTTAAGAGAATTAAGCAACAGATCCTGTGTAAGTGTTCTGATACTACATATACATACTTTAACTTTGCTTTATAATCATATATACAATACATACGCGTCAAGCCACTAAGCTGAGGATTTGTTAACGATGGTAATGAGGAGACGAGACTGACTGTGGTGATATCTGACTCGGTCCGGTTCTGGTGGTTGATTAACGCATCTCTTTGCTGATTGGCTCTCATAACAGGCGGGATTGATGCATGGGGCACCACCCTAAGTCCACGAGGCAAATGTCCATAATAATTCCACATTTTAATTGTAGCAGCAATACAGGAGGCCAAGCAGTTGGCCCGTTTCAAACAGCTTCCCACTGGTTCTGTTTTGAGTCTGTGTGCAACGTGACATCATGACTTTGTCACAACCGCCCACTTTCTTAAGCCAAGTGGCCTGTTAATCCGTACACATTGTGGTCAATCCGCGTGTATGTCTACGTTGTATACAGCGGACGTAAACATTAGGGGTGTGCAAAACAATTGATTCGTATTCGAATCACAATTCAAGCTCTACCGATTCAAAATTGATGAATAGAATTCCAAAAATTGATTCATATTTAAGAACAGGATGATGAAATAGCAAATAACAAACAAATCCACATGAATAATTAGAGCTGAACGATTATGGCCAAAACGATAATCACGATTATTTTGATCAACATTGTGATCACGATTAATTCTCACGATTGTATGTTGATTTTAACCAAAACATATTTTATTGTCACATAGGCTATTTATAACTGTTTTTACATCCATATTGTGCTACATTCTACTTCTGTTGAAGTTGTACGTTGTATAAACATACAGCTGCAGCACATGTAAATGAAAATTAATAGCGTAGGATATATTTTTTAATGTATCTCTGAGAAAGCTCCTTCACTTGAGTGTGGCGGGGCTGTGGGGAGAGTAAGAGGAGAGAGAGTAGAGGAGAGATCCAACACAGGCACGGCTTTACAGAAGAAATGGGTTATGTAACAAAAAATTAAACCATATCCATATAAACAACATTGCAGCGGGTGCGAGGACATTAGGTGCACCTGTGCGACCTAGAGGAAATATATTACTCGCGCCCTAAAGCCCTGTGAGCTAACAGATGCTAACTACCACCGACTAGCACTGGTCACTGCTGTTGTCTGAAAAACAACACAGTCGGGACAAAATGTTGCGTTTACTGGTAAACCTTGAGACCGACGTATAACCGATAGCAGTATCTGTTGAGTTTTCCCCACGTTACTCTGTCTCCTGTGACTGTCTACATCTAGAAGCTAAGCTGCGCGGTGGAAGAAACAACTCTGACCGGCTCATGATCAGACAGTGGTTTACGGAGCCGTAGATTGTCTTTGCAAAAATAAAAAACGGAGCGTTCTATGAAATGACGCATTTAAAAAAAATCGATTGATCACGCAGATTTGATCGTGAGAAGCCAAAATTGTTTTTACAATATGATTAATTGTGCAGCCCTATGAATAATATGCATACATACAGTACACATACATACATACATATACGAAAAGTAACTACATTTACACACTGTGAATCGTTTTTTGAATGGAAAATCGACATTGAATTGAGTTGTGATAGTTTCTGAATTGTACACACGCTACTTTCTAAAGCTGAGTGGGGGGTGGGTTTAGGAAACGTGACACGCGGGACACGATCCCTGTTGTCCTGGGTGAAAGTTCTGCATTTTACCCATCCGCCCCCCCGACCAACTTCCCTACGCGGATTTTCGCTCTTTTAATACTATTCGCTACGGCGTGAATTCACATGCAATCACAAGGTAATGTAAGTCAAAGGAGGCCAAACGGCGCTGATATATACTCTAAAAAGCAAATATGCGTCTTGATAACATACATATGCCACTTCACAAGATCAACCTGGTGTGTGTTAGACAGTGGCCAATAAGAGAAGTGTCTGGTTGAAGGGAGACTAGTCTCACTGTGACTGCTGCGTCTCTGTCTGCAGACTCTAGCTGATGAGTTTCTGGAGGGCTCTCTGCCGTTGGACTCCTTCCTCGATGCCTTCCTCTCGCTGCGCTCCCTAGCTCACAAAAGACGGGTGAGGATAGAGAAACTCCAGGAGATCCTACGACAAAGGAGCGAGGGCAATCCCAGCGCCATGACATCATCAGCAGGCGTCAGCCAAGACCCCGCGGCCGCGCCTTCACCCTGGAATCAACCGACAACAACGGCGACGACGGCCAATCAGCAGCAGCCAAACTCGACAGCTCAGTCCTGCAGCTACCCCTCACAGCCGCCCTCCACATCCGCAGTGGGCCCCTCCGGCCTCCCCTACAACACCCCTACCTGTCTCCCACCCAACCCCACCCCTGCGGCTGCCGCGGGCTCCGGCGCGGCCAACCCCCCGTCACAGTTCCCTCCGTACCCTGGTTCCGGTTCACCCTTCACCCCAGCAGGGAGCTACGGCCCCAGGCCTGCGTTCGGGCCTACAGCTTCAGCTGCCTGCCCCTACCCTAGCCAGCCCTCCTTCCCTACCCCGCACCCGGGCTCAGCATTCGGCCAGTACACCCCAAGCCCCCCCCAGAGTGGCCCAGCGCCCTACCCAGCCTCCTACAGCTACGGAGGCTACAGCTACCCGGCCGGGCCGCCGTATTCTTCTTCTCAGTCGCCAACAGGGAGACCCATCTACAGACCAGGATACGGAGTCCCACAGCCGTACTCATGAAGGCACTACTACTCCTCTCTACTTCCTCTGTCTCAGTTCTTCCCTTCTGTTGCTTTCTCACCCCTTTCTCCTCCCAGCCTCCTCTGCCCCAGGTCTCTGTCCTCCTCTGTGTTTTTACCTTTCTACCCTCCCTCTCTCATTCTCCCATGCTGAGGGGTCTCTCGCTTTACTTATCTTTGTTGCACTATTTCTCCCTTTCTCTGAATACAAGTCTTTCTTTCTTCCCTCTCTCTTTCACCCTACGATCCAGCGACTCCCCAACACTAGTCTCAGGTTGTTGCGTTGTGTTTAAGTGTTACAACACTTGTATCTGTCCCTTCATACCCTCCCTCTCCATTGCTCCCTTTTTCTTCCATTTCTTGTGTGTGGGTGTGTGTTGCTATTTGGCAATCAGAAAGTCCTTATAAACAACAAGTGCACTCCCCCTTATGACAAATACATTAAAAAAAATGTATACCACCATATCAGTGTCTAATAGCTGTCTGACCACAATCTGTCTGGGTCACATTGTTGTTCATTAAGAAAAGCACCCTAATGGAAGATGTATGTCCATGGCTCTTAGGCTCATACATTGCAATTAAATTGGCAAGTAGATGGCTGGTTATAATAATGGATCTTATATTAAGTCAATCTAAGATGCAGGGCTTTGGGAACACCTCCTCCTCCTAGCTGCTTGGCTCTTCCATCCATGTGGCTGGGGGCTTTCATAATGCACAATCACCTGTGGGCAGAAGAAGAACCAGTAATTTCTATTGGTCAACCAAAGAAGCTGTGGCGACGGCAGCGCTTCCCTTTAACGTTAGGGTTGGAAGAGGAAGTTCGCTGCAGCTGTGTGTCAGCTGCTGGGCCCCCTTTAATCGCTGTAAAGGCCCAGTCACACCAACAGGTGCTGGACATGGTGCCAGGAGCAACACCCAAAGCCTAAACCACACTTTCTAAGCCTTCGTTTGTTTCCCACAGTGCAGTCTAGCTCTACATTCAAGACAGTTGCTTGTAGAGCTTAGATAACTTGTTAAAAATTAATGAGAGCGACATCTTTCACACTGCACAAAGTCATCTGATCCAGAGAAATAATGAAAAAGTGTAGCTAAAATTAATTTATATGGGGCTTTAACAAAGCATATGTTAAATTAGTAGCTTATCCCACAAACATCACCGTGCTGCCGTGGAAGTCAGTTATCCTGGGTTCCAGCAAATACACAGAGCCGGGCAGGCCTGTCTGTCATTGACACATGCAAATCTTGAATGTGCAGTGTAAGGACCACTGTAGTAACACCTTGATACCTGGTGGAGACTGGTGGTTTGAACCAAGCATATAAGCATATTCTGGCTCTTTGTTCCCACTCTGTCTGTCTGCCCCCCCCCCCCCCCCCCCCCCCACACACACACACACACACCACACACACACGCATGCACATACACACACACACACCTCCTCCATATATGCTCCTTGCATATGAACTGAAGCTTGACAATATGTTACCAGAAGAAAATAGTTTTATTTCTATAAGTTCACTATCAGTGAGAACACGTGTGTGCATAGTTTATTGGGGTAAAATGATAAAGGTTTGTGTCAGTTGAATTAATGTAAATTATATCATTGGAAATGCAATGTAGGTGATCGATGTCATATCATGTAAGGATCTTTAAGAAGTACAGACCGCCTCTCTAAAATTGTATCACACTTTTGGGATCATCACCAAACTGGAACGTCACATTTCATTTGCAACTTAACATTTCATCACACTTATCCTGTTTTATCTTTTACATCTCCTCTCAGCTATGTAAAAGCCCTTAATCAGTAGTATCACTACCAGTTCAACATTCTCTGGCATATGTAGCGCCCCAACAGAGCCCAGATCAAAATGTGTCTTTGTGCCAATACTGTCACACACAGGTGTGTTGGACATTTCACCGAGCTGTAACTAGAGGTGATTGAAATGAATCCAAATTGGTCCCAGCCTCTAAAACACAGCGCTGCTATTAAGTCCCCAATAACAGAGCAAGGGAATGACTAAAGGGAGCTGTAATGGAGTACTGATTTGCAAGGTCCTAATTGAATGGGTCATCAAGTGTAAATGTTAGGAGGTGGGTGTGCTGTAGCAGTTGGTAGTTGTGTGATTGGAACTGTACACAGCTGCAGAGCAACATCACACAGCTTATACCAGCAGTTCTCTTTTATTTTGTGATCCTCATGACGTCAACAGAAGGGACCGTGCAGGAAGTCATAGTGCACCTCCACAGGCCCACTCCAACACTAAGAGACCACCATGGTTACTGTTTCTGCAGTTGTGTTTTATTCTTATTTAGAAGCTGGTTTAGAGTTCCTGGTTTCGGCTGTTTGTTATCACCTCACATCCATGAACTGATAATAACTGTCCTTTTGTTTTCTGCCATTGTGTTGTCCGAGCGCTCACACTCTTTGTTGGACCCGTCTAAATCCTTTAGGTGTCTTTAAAATGACATCTCTGGTACCAAGAGTGCTCATAGATATTTATTTCCAAATGTTGGTCCCCATGTTCTGTTCACAATGGTTTCATCATATCCAGAGCTTAGAATATGTGCTGTATTATATAGAACAATAGCAGCTTACATTTGTTCCGAGAATTTTCTCCAGCAAAGAGCCACCTGACGTGATTGAAACGGCAAATCAGCAGTTTCAGAATATACATTTATGTCACATGTCATGGATTGCTCATATAAAGTCCAGATGCTCCTGATCACAGGCCCAGACTGCAACAGGAAGTGTTGTAGCAGAAAGGCTGGGATCCATGGCCCATCCAAGTGTATGGATGCCATTTTGACACGCTAAAGTGCCCTCTGCGGTCACCGGTGCCATCCTTTATAAAGCATTATAGGCTGTAACTAAAGGTTTTAATAATGGTTAATACATAATGTACTAATGCTTCATAGATTAGTTTTAAAAGCTTTAAGTCATAAAAATGGCAACTAGAATGCAGCAGATCATAAATCCATTACTAAGTAACTGCTAATTTCTTCCAAACTTAAGGATTTACTAAATCAGGTTGCACAATTAAAACGTCCAAAATGTTATAGCTTGTTAAGACCTTAGCAACGTGTAAATTGGTTGTTAGGAAACATCTGTAGCCAGGTAATCCTGCAGAAACGCCCACCAATCACTGCCTCACGCTCTGCTTGGAAAGAACCAATGATTAGACGGAGCCCAGGAGCGATGCTACTTTCAAATCTTGCTAGCTTTTCAACATTACCAACCCTGCCTTTAAGAGCTATGAATTATGAAGTCATTGTAGCATCATGAGCTATATCCTTATTCCCCAAACAATATCTTTAACTTAACTGCCAATCCTTTGAAAATATAAATGAAAACAAAAAAAAATGAGTTAAAAGTATTCATGCACAATGAGTCATGTTAACCTATTTAATGCCATTAGGCATTACCTTTTGTAATGTGGGCGTTATTACATTATATTTGTGAAATAATAATTTACAATCTTCCGTTTTGGTCAGGTCAGACGTGTCGTCTATATCCTGTTAACTCTTAACTCTTCATCTGATTGGCTCAACCTAATGTTACTTTTGTCAGTTAGCTAGTACGTTAGTGGGTGTACATATGTAGTATAACTAGCCTTTACATAAGAACTAGTCTGCTTATCCTCCAGCAAGACACTCTTTTGTCTTCTTAGCTCAGGGATTTATCAGGACCAGTCCTCTGATCTCTGGACCAACCAACATTCTTTACGTACTGCCGTGTAGACCTGATGGAAGCCAAGCACATTTAGCCATGGAAAATCAACGTTCAGATCTGCATCATTACCAAGTCAAGAAGCTCAACCTGCAAACCCAAAATGTGTACGATGATTACAAATGAGTACATGATTAGTTAACCATTAATAAGCCATTAGTTATGTATAAACCCTTTATGAAGGCAGCCTTACGCAATTATGTGATAAAGGAAGTGGCTGCTGCCACACCATAGCACACACCTTCAGGCCGTCCCAGTCTGGCTCTGACACGTTTCCTGGGACCGGGTGTTGGTCCCTCATGTTGTATGTGTGTATGTAAACACAAAGCCCAGAGTTAGTGTTAATTGTCTCACAGGACATGATGTTGATGTCCTGTACTTCCACCTCGGTGCTGACATCATTCTCTTTACTTGTATATCACGTGTGTTTCAGTGGAGTCTGAGTTTTTCCTCAGCGCCACAGACCAGTGTTTGGCTGCTTTTGTTGGCTTTGAGTCAACAACACGGTGACTCCCCTTCAGATGAAGATACTGAAGTACTCTTGAGCATGACACACTTTTCTTTAACTTTAAGACATGAATGATTCTAGTTTGTACCAAGGAGAGAGAATGACGGTGTTGTAGAAGAAGCACAAATGAGATGTTGTAATATAATATAGACTAGCATAAATATTATCCAGAGGGAAATAGCATTCAGATGGATAGATCAGTTCTTCTGATTGTGATGAATTATATGATGGTAATGATGACTGCAGATTGTTAAAGAGCTTTTTTTTTGTTTTCTTTCTCTTCTTTTGGGTTGTGACTAATTAAACAGAAGTTGATCTAAATCAAAATGGTCTGACTCTTCATTTCACAATTTCAAAGTGCTGTTCATTTTATAGCATTAGAACAACATTTTTGCATTTATTATGGGTTATTTTAATATAAAAGATAGTGAGACGAAAAGCTGCATGTCGTTTGTTTATTAATTATGGTAGCTGATGTTGTGTTTGATATAGCTATGGCAAGCATATATAGGTTAAATAGAGGAGGACCCAGGATGGAGCCTTGCTGAACCCCACACAAATTTGTGACGGACCCTCCCAGTTTTTTAGCCTCTTAGCAGGATCACATGATCCACTGTGCCGAATGCAGAGCTTAGGTCGAGTAGTAATAGGACTTTGGCTCTTTCATTGTCCCTGTTGGTCCTCATGTCATTAACAACTTTTAAAATAGGGATTTCTGTGCTATGAGATACAGAAACAAGATTGGAATTTATCATAAATATCTGAAAGATATCATTTCAGTTGCAGATATACAACCTTATGATCATACTCCATGCCGGCCCTGACCAAAGGGGGGTAGTAACGAGTTACATTTACTCTGTCACATTTACTTGAGTAAGTTTTTGAAAAACTTATACTTCTAGGACTACCTTCAAAAATTCATAGCAGTTTTTTTTATTATTTTCTTTTTTTTTACTCTTTAATTTTAAGTTATATTGTGCTTTTTTGTTATAATGTCTGCTGGAATGTTCAGTGTTAAAGGTCCCATGGCATAAAAAATGTCACTTTATGAGGTTTATTAACATTAATATGAGTTCTTCCAGCCTGCCTATGGTCCCCCAGTGGCTAAGCACCATGTTATTTATATATACTAAATTATATAGAATATAATATATATATTTTTATATATATTTTTGATTTGTCATTTTGTAATTGATTTTTTCTTTGAAAATCAAGACAAAATAAGCACTGACTAGTTTATGCAATGGTGAAACAATTGAAAAATAATTTAACAACGTGTTCGGCCAAGTTTTTCATTATATTCGGTTTCAACTTCAACCAAGGATTTTCTTTTTGGTGAATCCCTAATTGTGGCATTAGTCCTGATAAACCTCACAAAAATAAATACGTTTTTATTGATTCTTAAATACAACAATTCTAATCAGTCAGGAATAGCCGTGGCTTTAAATATGAATATGAATATAAATACTGTGGGCAAAAACCCACAATAATTCATCTTTACAATGGGATTGACTCATTCAAATTTTCAATAATTAAGATCAGATGGACCATCAAAAAAAAATCGTGATATACCTAGATGAAGGGTCAATTCCCCCGAATTATAAAGCCAACATATTTTCTCCCTTCCTCTAGCTGTGCAGATACTTTGGTGTGTTGATAGCTGCACATTTATTACCAATAAACTACCTGATTGATCAGCTATTTGTTCGGCTCGAACATAGTAGTATAACTGCTGTAGTTGTGATTATTGTTACAGAATAAAAACCGCAACATTCAAGGGAAAAAAACTACTCTTCAGCTTAAATTATAAGATAACTCACACACAGCAGCGCCGACACTTAATGGTAAATAATTATCCACAAAAGTGGTTTTATTTAAGATTTAACACCAGAATGGAACACACTGGAATGTTTCTGTCTTCCTACATGTTGTGCTCGACTGTAAAGAATCATATCAAAGGATGCATGACTCAGAGAATCAGAGAGAGACTTCTCCTGTACACATGGTTTTGTATGACAGGTCTGGAGAGGTAAACCTATACACTTTCATCCAAATGTTGATTTTTGTTTTTGTCTTGTGACCACAGAGAAGTTCTTCCGCCCCAGACCCTACTCAGTACAAACGCCTTTCTTTCTTTCTTTCTTTCTTTCTTTCTTTCTTTCTTTCTTTCTTTTTCTTTCTTTCTTTCTTTCACAATGGCCTGCTTTTGGTTGTTTTCATCATCTCTGAAATGAGCGTGCGAAAAGAAAAAGCATGCAGTCGACACCTCAAAGTGTTGTCTCTGATGTTAAATATGAATGTCAGTTATAAATGATCAGGAGAATGTTGGTCAGATTGTATTAGTAACAGAGACTCAGTGTATTTCATCCCTCACGTTGTCCTCGGGTTAAATTGACCCGTTTTCCTATATCAGTGTTCTTTTTAATTCCCCAAAATAACATGATTGATTCCACCCAACGCTCTTTGGCAAGTACAAATCTCTACTTTCATTAATTTTGGGGCGTCTTATTCAATTTTATAGCATTTGGAGAGACAAAATTGAAGTGGTTTTGAAATAGTATTGAGTAAAAGTTGACATATTCCAGTCTGTGATTATCTATCAACATACTTTCCTTTAATTTTAGTCGAAATAATTCCTAATTTCTGCTTTTCTAAACTCTAAAAATGAGGTTTATTGGTCATCAATTCCCAAAAATAACTGTAAAACTAAAGTTAATAAGTCAGTGTTATGTAGCGTTTTCAAAAAAAGTTACAAACAATGCAAAAAAAAAAAGCGTCAAAAGTGTTGAAAAAAGGGCCAAAAACGTAAGAAAATGTTAAAAACATGGATTAAAAACCTCAACAAAAGTGTTGCTTTTCAACGTTGACGGAAAGACAACATGAGGGTTTATTGCAGGAGGGGAGAGAGCCCAAAAATAAAAAAATCAAGATCATTTCACGAAAAAAAAAAAGAAGTACACATACACATGATGTATAAACACATCAGGTAATTAGACACAGATAAAGCAAGTATATACAATCCTTTGAGACACACCAAAAATACAATCAACAGAATTATCATAAGAAACTGCTTTAATGAATTCCACAGCAGCGGACGTCTATATCTGGTAAAAAAAAAAAAATAAATAATAATAATGAAATAGATGTCTTTATGTACGACAAATAGCCAAATGGAAAAATGTTTTGCCTAGTTGAGTGAATATCTGAAGAAATCTTACGATGTTTTGAAATGTATCTGGAGATCTTGCCGGCAGTAGATGGATTTAAGCATGAATGTGTGTGTGATGTGAAGGGATGCAGACCTCACCGTTTGCCATGCTGATTAGCTGAACAGCCTCCGTGTCATGAGAACCGCCGTGCCGAGCACAGAGGAGGGGGAGGTGAAAGTCGCCGGGGCTTTTGTCGTCTCTACGACGCCGTAAACCAGAGGCGGAGGATGAGAAAAACCGAGAGTGGCGGAGGTGAAGGAGTGGAGCGCTGATGAGTCAGGAGGAGAAGATATTTCACTGCTGTGAATGAATGAGCGTGTTCTGTTCTGAATTTGAAAGCTTGTCATCATGGCACCATTATTTACAGAAACGTTATTATTCATATGCTTTGGAATCAACGGCAGGACGTTTCATCTAACTTTCAGACTCCTCTTCTATGCTGAATACTCCTGACATTCTTATTGTGTATTACATACTGCTCCTACTGCAGACCTGTATATAAATATGTTATTTTCATAGAGAATACCAATACAAACACAAATATACAGTTTCTACCACACCTGCATATAACCAGGCAGTATATGTGATAGGTATGAATCAAATCAGAAAGGGAAAAGCTTTATTGTATTATTTATAATTATTTTTGCCACGCCAAACAACATTTTTACAGAATATGTATTTTATGTAATGTACATACAATAAAACATTTAAAAAAGACAAACATACACACACCATACAGTATACTATTTATATAGATATGTATATCATATATATGATTTTATTCCTATACGTATATATTTATATGTAAAGAAATGTACTGTGTATATAAGGACTTGATGTTGATTGAGATCTATTTACAAAATGAAAACTAGTTGTTAAATATTTTCCAGACATTTATTAGACATCTTCTTTGAAATGTACAACACTGATACATTTATAAAGTATAAAACACTAAAGATATGACAGTGATATATAATATATTTTATATATAACATTTACAAAACACATATTTAAATATTGTATATACACTATATGTATATAAATTACTATAAATACAGTCCATCTATAAAGTGTACAGCACTAAAAATATAAGTATATAATATATATAGTATATATGTACAGCATATGTACTGTATATATATTGTGTGTGGTGTGTACAATACTAATGATATTTAGTATACACTAAAACTATACATACATATTTTCATGCATATTTTAGTGTTGTACACTACTAAAATAATAGTAATTTCTCCCAAATGTAATGTGTTAAATGTTGATTTCTCTGTTGTTCTTCTGTGTACAAAGAGTTGGACAAACAGGGACACAGAGAGTTGGACACACAGGGTCACAGACAGTTGGACACACAGGGTCACAGACAGTTGGACACACAGGGACACAGAGAGTTGGACACACAGGGACAGAGAGAGTTGGACACACAGGGTCACAGAGAGTTGGACACACAGGGACAGAGAGAGTTGGACACACAGGGTCACAGACAGTTGGACACACAGGGACACAGAGAGTTGGACACACAGGGACAGAGAGAGTTGGACACACAGGGTCACAGACAGTTGGACACACAGGGTCACAGACAGTTGGACACACAGGGACACAGAGAGTTGGAAAAACAGGGACAGAGAGAGTTGGACACACAAGGACACAGAGAGAGACATCGTTGATGTCTGGCCGTGTGCTGTGAGCCATTTCAGAAGATGGACTTTAAGAGAAGATGGCTGCATAGAATAATAAAAAATAATAAAATCTTTAACAAAGATGTTTTCATACTGTAAATATATCTAATTAATACAATTAATTAAAATTAAAATAACAAGAGTCTGTATATGTACATACAGTATGTAGACTGCATATGTGTGTGTACATATATATGGATATTTATGTATATATATATATATATATATATATATATATATATATGTAGCTGACTACTGTACTTTTTTATTGTTTTATTTGCACTGTATATACAGTGCCTTGCGAAAGTATTCGGCCCCCTTGAACTTTTCAACCTTTTGACACATTTCAGGCTTCAAACATAAAGATATAAACTTTTTATTTTTTGTGAAGAATCACCAACAAGTGGGACACAATTGTGAAGTGGAACAAAATCTATTGGATATTTTAAACTTTTTTAGCAAATAAAAATAAATAATAAAATTATTTTTTTATTTTTCATTATGTGTTAACTACGTAACACATAATGAAATATATATATATATATATATATATATATATATATATAATATATATATATATATATAATACAATTATGTAAAACCATTTTTTCAGTACAGCAGTGAGCTCCATATAGTATGTCATATGTCAACTACATTTTGGGGGAAGCGTGTGTTGAATATTTCTCTCTCTCTCTCTCTCTCTCTCTCTCTCTCTCTCTCTCTCTATATATATATATATATATATATATTATAATATAGTATATATATACATATATACTATAAGATTTCTATAATATTTCTGTAGTACTAGTAGTACTAGCAGTTGTAGTAGTATGAGTGTATATTACAACAGTTACACAGCAACCTTTGCCATGAAATTGACTTTAAGTTGGCTATATAAGACCAAACTATAATAAACGTATTGCGAGTTGAACTATTTTCTGGGTACTACAACGTGTGTTGATAGACAATCTCAGGACCAGAAGCACTCAAAGTGGTGTTTCTCGACATGTCAGAGTGAGTTTTGTATGGCATCATCTGTTTTATGACATTCATTTTCCAGTGTGATTATTCATTAGCTAAATCCCACTCGGTTCGGCTGTACTCGGGTACTCTGCCACTTGCAGAGGCTTGTGACTCACAAACCTGGTGAAAAAGGAACATTTAGTTCACGAGAGTCATGTCAACCTTCCCTTCACCTCTTCCCCCTCCTCCCTTCTTATCATCATTTCTTATTCCCCCCCCCCTCCCCCTCTCTTCTGCGAGCTCGCTTTGAACAGAGGAAATCTGCACTTTTGCAGCAGCAACAGGCCAGGGATGGAGTGATTCACTGTATGTAGAGAGAGAGAGAGAGAGAGGGAGGTAGACAGAGAGAGAGAGAGAGGAGTTTTACACCTCTGCACTGTTTCCTTTGTCATCTGTTTTTCTGTCGTCGCCGTCTTGATCTTATTTGTGGCGTCTGTTCTCCTCCCTGTCCCTCCGTCTTCTTCCTCTACTCGTTGTTCATTGTTCCTGGGATGGACCTCAAGGTTGTTGTGACCTTCTCAACTCTTTTACTCATCGCTGCTGGTAAGTTCACTTTTTTTTTTTTTAATAAAAAGAATTTAAAAAAATGTAATATGCAGGCAGATAAACTGCTTTGGTATGATATTAGAATTAACCCAAACAAATTCTGGGCTTCAACTCTTCAACTTTACCGCTTCAGCACAACATGACAGAAAACACAGAACATATTTTAAAAATGTTGAACCATACACAACAAATAATACAAATATGGACTCATTTTCTCATGAAGAACTTTCCATTTCTGCCCAAGATATTTCCCAAAGATATAGGTTTTCAAGATATATATTTTTGTTTAGTTGTTTTGCTTGTTAAGTTGTTTCTGACGTAAATTTTGTTGTTATGTAAATAAAAAAAATTGTTCATGCAGGCTACATGAAAAGTTGTTTTGCACCCCAGGAAGTTAAATGGCCTTCTAGGCGTCAGCTAACGGGGATCCTTATAATAAAATAAACTAATATTTCCCAGAAAGTCAAATGTCTCAACTTTAGCAGCAGCTAACCGTAGCGCAGCAGCAGCTAACCGTAGCGCAGCAGCAGCTAACCGTAGCGCCTGCCAGAGCTAACTTTGGTGTTGATTGTGTAGTACAACGTTTTGTCATCTGTTCTACTGACCAATGTTCTACTTGGTTGTAAAATCACTTGAAGAGTTGTGCTAAATCTAAATCTAATATGAGTTATTCACATGCTAGTAGTAATCAGATCTGGAAATAAAGTAGATTTAACAACAATTTAGAAAGTTATTTGAAGTAACTCAACATGTGACATTTTACAGTACGCTTTTTGCTTTAAATGTTAGCGTACACTGGTGTATGCTAATAATAATTGTATTTCTAAATCATTTCAAGCTATGCAGTTAGCGCAGTTTTATTGTGCAGACACAATGAGTGTGTGCATGTAGACTTTATGTCTTTGTTGAATTAATTTGCTGTCAGAGACGGCAGTGTTGTAAACCGAGACCAGAGTGTATCGAGACCGAGACCAGACCAGTGCGAGTCCCACACTGCATGGCAGGATAACACAGGGAAAATGCTAACCCGAGTCATTCCTTAATTGAGCTGATTGATAACGTTAGCTAGCTAGCTTCGCTAGTGTCCCTTACACTTAGCTGAGACAGAGACAAGAAAATTGCAGTTGGTTCCGATACCGGGACCTTAAAAAGGTGGTCTTGGTCTTGTCTCTGTCTCAGCTAGGTGTGAGTGAGGCTAGCAAAGCTAGCAAGCTAACGTTATCAATCACTCTTGAGTACCACAACACAGAGGCCTCTCCAGCCTGCATCAGAAACGTGTCCACTCAAAGGAAGAAAAGCTCCCACTGTCTGCTGTAGGCACGCTCTATCAACACAGAGGACCATAAACAATATTAAGAGCATAAATAACTCATTTGTGCATCAAATGCATTTGTAACATAAAAACTGTAACTTGGGCCCAGAGGGAAACATGACAAGTCTGCACAGTAGGGGAGACCAGGTATGGCTGGACCTAAAACTACCTCTTTTTTTACCTACATTTCTGACACTTTTAAAGCCAACAATTTAAATTTCTTCAACTATAAGATGTGAGATGATGAGAAATACGAGGTGGTCCTTTCTTACGACCTACCCCACTACTGGGGGGAGTTGTAACAGGTTGACAAAATGCAAGAAAACTAAGGGTACTCAGAGTGAAATGCAACAACAACAGTTTTATTTTAAATGAATGGCTGCCACAATGTGTGTATATGTGGAAAACCCATCCTGGAGCACATTGTATCATCTCACAGTTACTTTTCATACCGTGTTTCCTCCGTATTTGTGTGTGAACAGCTGTGGAGAGCTCCGTGAACCCTAAAGGACTGACAGTGGCAGCATTATGATCGCTAGAACACAAACATGGATGATCATTAGGGCTATAACGATATGGAAAATAAAACCAAAATCGCGACACTCCACCACAATCCTGTGGTGATACACCCCTTCCAACTCCAAGAGTTATCCTTCTCGTCCAGATCCAGTGCCACCACATCTTTAAATTGCTAGTAGTCCTTTTGATGCCTTCTTCCTGTTTTGTCTGGTGAATGTAGCTAACTGTACAGACGGCTAAAAGTGAAAGAGGGGGTGCCGGTAATGCTAACGTAGATGTAGCCAACGTTACAAGTGGCTGCTGTTTCTAGGTCTGGGACTGTTTCCCAACGGTTCAGTAAACTGCCGTTAGCACCGGAGTTAGGTGCTGACCGGGATGGTTGCTAGCTGTCTGGGAGCTGACTGTGGATGTGTCCTTGGGGCTGTAATGATGGTGGATGGCTGCTAGCTGGCTGGGGGCTGACTGTGGATGTGTCCTTGGGGCTGTAATGATAGTGGATGGTTGCTAGCTGGCTGGGGGCTGACTGTGGATGTGTCCTTGGGGCTGTAATGATAGTGGATGGTTGCTAGCTGGCTGGTGGCTGACTGTGGATGTCCCCGGGGTAATGATAGTGGATGGTTGCTAGCTGGCTGGGGATGACTGTGGATGTGTCCCCGGGGCTGTAATGATAGTGGATGGTTGCTAGCTGGTTGGGGGCTGACTGTGGATGTGTCCCCGGGGCTGTTGTCAGCTCTCATCCTGACTGAAGTGTTGCAGCGCCGGGAGTCTGAGGCAGAAGACAGGGGTGTTCTAGCTAGCTAAATTACCATTAGATTAGTCGTCTATCTATACAGTTAATGTTATTGAATAATTTATTGGTGAGCCCAGAGTTGTTAACCGTGGTCAAAACAATCATACTAAAAATAAATGAGCATGTTGAATGGTGTTGTAATCTTACGTTAACCACCAAGAATTACATTAGCATTAGCATTAGCTACTTGTCAACCAGCACCTTTACAGTAGGCACCAAAGCACTTTTCCTCTTTGGTCCCCCTACAGGCCTGGAGCGGAATTGTCCATTCCTGGTACCATTACCAATATTCTTATGTCTCATTCCAACAAGTTGAACGAACCACTGAAACGATTTAGGAACATTATTTTAAGGTACAATAGAATCTTTGTGTTGGATCGATCAATATTGAAATTAATCACTATCAATAATTAAGGTCTCTGTTGTATTAATGTGTTGCAAACTGGGATGTAATCAGTGACAAAACGATGCCATGTAGCAGAAATAAATTTGTACAACGTTTACTGAAAAAGAAAGAAAAAAAGAATCAAGGTTTGTATGGAATTGTGGGTCAAAAATCGTGAACCGAACCGAACCAAAGTTTGCTGTATTGTTACAGCCCTAATAATCCTGGTTCAACACTTGGGAGGACCAAACATCAATAATAGGCCTACTATATTACACTAAAGTCTGTCATTATTTAAACTTTAGCATTAAATGAGAATTCATTTGACTTGTTTGATGATTCCATTTGTTAATCTGCTCAGAATGCATTAGAATCGGCATCCAAAAAATGGAGCCTTGATTTTGTTCACGGTAAATTGAAACACAAACACTGACACCCGCAAAGTTTGTAACTGTGTTTGTTGGAACGCACAACTAAGACACCGCTGACGGGAATCCAACGTCACCCCCACGACACCCAGAGAGTCAAATCTCTAGTTTAGAAAAGCCACTAGCCCAAATGTAGCTGCACATATGTTCACATGTACACATCTTTTAGACTGGCATTAAAACGGTGTTGATTCAACTGGCTCTTGGTGGGTGGCCATCTGCCACTGAGACAGATGTACAGGTATGGCAAAATATGATTCATCATAATTGTAGCAGTTGGTAGGATAACAGTGGCAGTTATAGTAATAGTACACTGTCCTTTCTCTCTCTAGAATCTTTCTTTCCTCTGGGGGTGCACACACTCTCCAAGAAGCTAGAAAGTACTGCATGTAAAATGTACCCGCTGTGAGTACATTGACATACTGCAAGTAACTCAGAGAAGCAGATGCACACTTTTATTAAATGGACAGCAATAAGACAACGTTGAGAGAAATTTGCCTTGATTAATCAAACTTAAACTGTCCAATGTAAAGTTCTGATTTCACAGTGGAACAGTCGGACCCAGCAGGTTTGGACATTCAGAAGAATGGGGGCCTAACTAACCCTCGTGTTGTCTTGCCGTCAAAATCAAAATCAACACGTTTTTATCGATGTTTTTAACTTTTTCTTACTTTTTTGTCCCTTTTTTTCAACACTTTTGATGCTTTTTTTCAATGTTTGTCACTTTCTTTGACGTTTTCAACACTACCTAACACTAACTTATTAACTTTAGTTTTACAGTTATTTTTGGAATTTATGGTCAATAAACCTCATTCATAGGAAATTATATCTAATGTTTGAGTAAAAAAGCAGAAATTAGGAATTATTTCGACTAAAATTAAAGGAATGGATGTTGATGGATAGTCACAGACTGGAATATGTCAACTTTTACTCAATACTATTTCAAAACCACTTCAATCTTTTTTTCAAATGCTATGAAATTGAATAAGACGCCCCAAAATGAATGAAAGTAGAGATTTGTATTTGCTAAAGAGCGTTGTGTGGAATCAATCATGTTATTTTGGGGAATTAAAAAGAACATTGATATAGGAAAAGGGGTCCATTTGACCCGTGGACAACATGAGGGTTAACTGAATACTGGTTTGATATTGATGTAGGCCAGTGTGTTGTTCTCCAAACTGTTAACTGGTCTCTGTCTCCCTGCATCAGGCCAAACATCTTTTGGGTCAAACTCCACTGTGGCTCAATTCAATAAGACCAGCACTCCCAGCCGCACCTCCATCATCCCTTCAGAAGCCACTCCTCACCCAGACTCTAACCTAAGCCTTCCTGTAGGTGCCCTGGGTCTCCTCACAGTCACATGGCACAAGACATGTGAAGGAGATGTGAACCTGAGCCTCATCCAACCCCCCATCTCCCCCCTGCCCGTCTGTCACGCCAGTCTAACACACATCCAGAGTCTTTTGAGTAACGTTTGTAAGAACCAAAGAGGTTGTGCAGGCCCGCTGCGCTTGCATGAAGGCCGAGGCACGCAGAAAGGTTATAACATCACAGCGAGTGGCGCAGAAGAGCAGAACGGCTGTCACACACTGAGGGTCCGATGCAAAGGTGTGTCATTGTGGATGTGTGTGTGCGTGCGTGTTTGTCCTGTTGTGGTTTGACATTTTATACTCGGCGGCCTTTTGTCATTAAAACGTCGAGCAAAGGGTACTGTAACACAATAATTGATATTTGTAATGGGAAATGACATGTCCACTAGTGACAGATGTGTGAAGATATCTGTAATTGTTATTCTTTTTAGTGAAACAGGAATCACTGATATTGATATTTGAATTTAATGTGAAAATATATTTGTCAAAATTGTTTTACAGATATCTTAACTCTAAATTTTTACCACGCTAGTGAAAACTAAATGGCTACAACACCCACGCGTGTGTGCTTGTGTGTGTGTGTGTGTGTGTGTGTGTGTGTGTGTGTGTGTGTATGTGTGTGTGTGTGTGTTTGTGTGTGTGTGTAGATGTAGATGTAGATGTAGGCCATGGACAGCTCCAGGCCTACAAAGTGGTAACAGCTTTGCTCTGCTGCCTCTTGCTGCTTCTGATGCTGATACGCTTCACCAGACCCACCGTCAAAGCCCTGCAGAAGAGATGTGAGTCACACCACACACACACACCACACACACACACACACACACACACACACACACACACACACACACACACACACACACGCTGTTGGGTCCCCTCAAGTATACTGGTGTCCCGTTTTTTGGACCCCACGAATATAGTTAACCCTCGTGTTGTCTTCCTGTCAAAATTGAAAACACTTTTGTTGACACTTTTTATCAATGTTTTTTTAACTTTTTCTTACGTTTTTGTCCCTTTTTTCAACGCTTTTGATGCATTTATTAAATGTTTGTCACTTCTTTTTAACGTTTTCAACACTACGTAACACTATTTTATTAACTTTAGTTCCACAGTTATTTTTTGGAATTTATGGTCAATAAACCTCATTTATAGGAAATTATACCTAATGCTTGAGTTAGAAAAGCAGAATTTAGGAATTATTTAGACTAAAATTAAAGGAATGAATGTTGATGGATAATCACAGACTGGAATATGTCAACTTTTACTCAATACTATTTCAAAACCACTTCAGTTTGTTTTTTCAAATAATATAAAATTGAATGTATACTTATATACATATTTGATGCCCTGCAACATTCCCACTTTGAGTAAAATGTGTAATTTTTTGCAACATGCAACGTGTCGTATATATAAGTCACTGCAGCCAAAAACCTGTTTCACCATGTTTCACAAAATCAGAACCGCGTAGAGTTGACTAGGACTTTGAGACTGAATGAAATCTCCAGCTGGCTGTTCTCTCAATGATCCCTGCAGCGTCAACATGCATGTTCAACGCTTTGGTTGCTCTGTTGCTTTTCAGTTTCAGAGAGGAGGCAGAATCGCTGGGTCGGACCTACACAGAGTCACAGTGGTGAGTCACGCACACACACACACACACACACACTTTACATGAGGCTACTGAGAGAAATAATAATATTTGATTGTGTATTTATCCAGAGCCTGATCTATCTTCTTCGCTTTGCAAAGAGCTCCATTGTCGTCCAAAAACTATTAAACACACACCAGTGAGCCACACTGTTCATTGATCCTTCATCACCATCAACACACACACACATACACACACACACACACACACACACACACACACACACACTGAACTTCATTGTGACTTAATCCCCCACACACCGTCATGTTGACACAAATACTCCACCACAGGGGGATCCATCCTCCACCGAAAATAGTCCCCTCCTGCTTTTTGTTTGTTAAAAAAGGACACTGATCAGCTGTGTTTAAAGAAAATCATCTCGAGATTAGTTGGCAATAAGAACAATGTAGAATAACAGCAAATGTGTCCCTAAAGTTAGTCTGTCACCTGTCCATGTCTCTGTCTTAGTGTCTTACCATCGAGGAAAAACTGCAGTTAAAACCAATGATGCAGAGAAGAGACTGTCCTACCCTGGTAATACATACACACAAACACACACACAAATAGACAGACAGAAGACAGACACACACACAAACACACACACACACATACACGCACACAAACAGACACACACACACACACACACACACACACACACACACACACACACACACACACAAACAGACAGGCAGACAGACAGACAGAGACACACACACACACACACACACACAAACAGACACACAGACAGACAGATAGACAGATAGACACACACACACAAACACACACACATACAGACAGGCAGACAGACAGACACACAGACAGACAGACAGACACACACACACACACACACACATTAAAACCCACGTTACACCAACATTCCAGTCATTCCAGTCATGTAGAGCTCCTCCAGCCTCCAGTCGTTCTACAGGTTTAAATCCCTTTGTGTCGTCCAATCAGCTCTGGAGCGACTGGCCGTCAGTGACAGCAGAGAGCCGTCATCCAACAGGAACAGTGATTACAACTTCTGAAACGCCTGCTCTCCCTGCATCCTCATGATCATCATCATCATCATCATCATCCCCCATCTTTAAATATGGGTCAAACATATGTGCTAATTTAACAGCACCTCTGTTTGCGTAGATATAACTTATCAAGACATTATTCAGGATAAGATAAAACTGATCCTTCACCTCTTGCTATATCAGCTTTTTCTGCATCACGTACTAAAACTTCAGCTATAAAAGTCAATATTTACAACCGTCAATATATAGTTTTGTATCTAAACTCAATTTAGCAACCTTTTTATACATGAAACTGGAAATTAGTGCAGAACAAATCCTGTTAAGCTGACTGAAGTTATACTAAGATGTGATATTTTAACGCACCCTTTAATGTAAAACCACTTATCACCACCATTACAGTACAGTGTACTCATAGATTCGGCTTTTAGCGGTTAGCATTGGAGCTACTTGTTCAATGACCGCTGCTGGGCAAAGTGGTTGGCCAAAAATCCGTATAACGTAGTATTAAGAGAGACAACGGTAGACGGTAGTATGACCAAGAAAGACCAATATGTCACTGAAACGTACATCTTTTGACCCCACTCACGATCTCTTCCTAACCATAACTGTCTCGTACGTCCCGACCCAGAGCGTCAAAAACTGAGGGGGGTGTTGGGTGTTGCCTCTTGGATAGATCGCTGACTAGCCTGTTAGCTAACAAGCTACGATATCAGAGAGCTTTGGAGTTGTTAGAGGGTACATTTTCCACTTTATGCTAGGCTAGCAGTTTCCTACTTCCTGTTTCTACACTAGTGTAGAGGAAACGCATTGCGGACTCAAAGCGTCCAAAATGTCTGAATATTCCTTTAATCAGACGCTCTAAAAATAATTCAACTGTGGGAATATGTATTCAATGAAATCTGATGCACTGACATTTTGACAGAAGTTGTATTTCTTTTGTTGTTTGGATTGCCCCTCGTGTTTGGATGTCTTACCTATTTCTAGTGATTCATTTCCTCTGTTTTTCAGTGTTACTCATTTTCATAACTCTTGTTATGAATTGATACTATAAATAAAATTGAATTGAATTAATACTGCAAAGCTTTAGCTTTGAGTAAAAGGATCTGAGTTGTGTTTGACCTGATTTGTTGTCTTTGAAGTAGGTGAGTGGAAAATGTAGATTTTGGAGGAGACAGAGCGACCAAGAGGAGGAGGAGGAGAGAGAGAACGTGGTTACTAAGTGCAGAGATGTGGTTTCCTCTGCCGTTGACACCAACTTCCTGTTTGTGTTATTTCTGTCGTAACCTGTTTATCTTCCCCCTCTCTCCCAGTCCCCATATCGCTTTTTCTTCCTTGTTCTCTGCTAGTGTTTCTTCCAATCCCTCCTGATTCCTTTCATTGGTCTCTTGTCTTCTCTTTTGTCCGCCTCTAATTCTTTCTTCCTCCCACTTTCTCCTTTCGTCTGCAGCACGGTGAAGACACTCTTCAGGTGGATTGCTCGTTCCGACGTTCACACATCTCTCTTCAAACTAACAATACATTACTAGGTGGGATTGGGCTGCCTTGAATTGAAATGAGCAATGCAATGCACGACCTCTGCTGATATTAAAGAACTTTACATTAAAGGCAGAGTTGGTAATGTTGAAAAGAAGAAGAGAGCATTGGCAACCCAAAAGAACAGCAGGGTACAGATAAAATAATAATTGATTTTATCACAGGAAACATAACTGAAAAAACTGTTCCAACAAAATCAAGTGATTAAAACTGGGTTAGATCAAAGCTGTTAAAAGACTGTGGCTACATCCCGTCAGTGCGTCGCTCCTTCACCGTGTTTCTCCTTTTGCTCCCCTCCGCTCACTTCTCTCGTTTGTGTCTGCTCTCCTTTTTTTTTTTCTGCATGTGTATTTCCTGGCTTCTGCCCCAGTGGTACACGCCCATTCCTGGTCACCGATTGGTCCCTTGGGCCCCTGCCCATAACTGCCTGGTGGCTTAGGTTGTCAGTTAATGTCCTCAGTCAGGTTAATGTCCACAGGGTCGCACGGTAGAAACTCAAAAAGCAGTTATACCAACCAAAATACCAAAAGCAACTAGACAAGCAAACAAAAATGGAATCCATAAATATAGCAAAGCACATGAATTACTAAACATGCAAAACACACAAATCAGGAATAAATAAAGCACAGCAAAACAAAATATACCTGCACACAATTTTAACCAAATAAATAAAAAAAGAATTTGGAACTCATGTATTTATTTTCACCAAAATATTCATATACAATACAATTTTACATTTTTACCTTACACCTCACACATTTACAGCTGCTACAAAATACACAAATAAGTTGAAAAAAAAGAAGATAGAAAGAAAAATATCAAATAAAAAAATAAAAAAAATAATAAAAAAAAGATTTAAAAAAGAAAGTATAATAAAAATAAGTAAAGTAATAATAATAATAATAATAATTAAAAAAGTAATAATAAATAAGACAAAAGCACACTTTTCTTATTGCATTAGCAACCTCATTTCAGGGCTCCACCTCTATATAACGGTGGGTCTTTGTAGCCTTATTCCATATGTAATTTCTTCCATCTCATACAGTTCCCGCACTTTTTAAGCTATATATTATATGTAGGTGGTTCCGGTTTCAACCATCTTATCGTGATACACAGCCACTAAGAGTACCTGTTACAGATTTAGGCTCCTCCTACCCTCGGGTCATTAGGGACATCTTGGTGAAACACTTCTCTCAGGGCGTCTGACTCTTCCTTCCAAAAAATGCTCAACTTCGGTCAGGACCAGAAAACGTGAGCGTAGTTCCCACTTTTTCCGCCACCGTTTCTCCAACATTTGTCTGAGGAGGTCAGGACCCACTTTGCCATTATTTGTGGTGTCCGGAAACATCTCATAACTTTCCATGTGAACTCCCTCCAGAGGCGTTACCTGATGTGTCTCCCTGCAAATCTCTGTCCAGGTATCTGATGAGACGTCAGCATTCATTTCCACCCCCCCATCTCGCTTTTATTTCTATAGTGCTGTTTGGGTTCATTAACAAAAAAGTTGAATATAACTTGGAGATGAACCCTTCCAACCTCATTTCCAGCTTAAACTTTATATATTTTTCTTATTCTTTATGTTTTGTAAGAAAATACCCCAGTTGTAAATGTCTAAAAAAAGTTATTTATTGCTGTCAGGGTTATGAAGACCATTTCAAACAGTATATAAAAAAGTGTAGATTGTAAAATGTTACCAACCCTGCCTTTAACTTTATACCATTCTCAGTGAGGACAGTGTATTTTCTCTCATCAATAGCTGTGTTCAGAAAGAAAAACTCTGCTAAACAATCCTTACACAAAAAGTGGGAGTCAAAGTCCAAACCCCTGAAGGGGCCTAACGACTCAGCCGACTCCTCAAAGGTCAGTTAAACACTAACACTAACCCTAGCCCATTTGACTTTTTAAGAGCTTGTCAACGTCGTTAAAGTCACTTCTTCTTTTTTATATGCTCTCAATTTTCAGAAATACTTTCCATGTTAGCTATTTAATACGGTTAGTAGAACTCAACAGTCTTATTATGTGTTTACAGTTCCAAATCACGTTACGCAAATTCACATGCCTCTAGTGCATTGTGATTGCAGTCATTCTGGTCTCAGGCATGTCTTATGTGGGGGGTCTGGACCTTGGGTTCTTCACCGGGGCAACAGTCATAAGGCCATGTGTGGGAGCTAAAAGGACATAACACTGGAAGTTAGTGTAGTAATATTATGTTGGTTTTAACAGTACCTGTTGACCCAATAAGGAATTTCATTGTCCAAATGTACAGTAACATATTTTATGGCTGTCACTTTTTTTTTCAAAATTCAAAAATTTCTTCAAACATATATAGTCCCTGACAAAAGTCTTGTCGCTTATCTATTTTGTAGAAACACCTGCTATTAACCTGACTTGTAATTAATCAATTGGTGTAAGAAATAGCTCATATGAAAAGCTAAAACCCTCCCAAATGATGTTCAATGCACTGAAATAAATTAGTTTCACTAAAAAAAGATTTATTATTTAAACAAGACAGAAAGGTCAAATTTTCAAGACAAAAGTTTTGTCGCCTATACATAAATTGAACAAATTTACTACAAATACTAAAATATGTCAGCAAATTAAATAGTGGTGCTGTGAGATTCAAATTTAATATCTTGTATGACTTCCATGAGCTTGAAGGACTGCATCCATGCGGTTTGGCAAGGATTCATACAATGTATTGATGAAGTCATCAGGAATAGCTAGGAAAGCAGTCTTGCATGCCTCCCAGAGTTCATCAATATTCTTTGGTTTGGTCTTCCATGCTTCCTCTTTCATCCTACCCCACATATGCTCGATGATGTTCATGTCTGGTGACTGGGCCGGCCAATCCTGGAGCATCTTGATCTCCTTCGCCTTGAGGAACTTTGAAGTGGAGATGGAAGTATAAGATGGAGCACCATCCTGCTGGAGAATTTGGCCTCTTTTATGGTTGGGAATATAAGAGGTAGCTAAGAGTTCTTGGTATTTGAGACTATTGATGTTGCCTTCCACCCTGCAGATCTCTCGCACACCCCGTACTGGATGTAACCCCAGACCATGATTTTTCCGCCACCAAACTTCACTGTTTTCTGGGTGAATCTTGGATCCATGCGGGCTCCAGTAGGTCGTCTGCAATATTTGCGGCAACTGTGGTGTAATTCAACAGAAGATTCATCTGAAAAATCCACTTTCTTCCACTTCTCCAGCGTCCATCCTTTTAGCAGGCTGTGGGCCTTGGCAAATGCCACACGGTTTTTCAATTGTCTTTTGTTTGGTGCTGGCTTCTGGGCACTGATTCGACCGTGGAGGCCATTTCGAGACAGAATCCGACAAACCGTTCTGGTTGACACAGGGACTTCAGGGGACCAGGTCTGGTGGAGCTCTGCTGCAGTAGAAAATGGGTTGGCCTTGGATTTTCGAGCCAACAAACGGTCCTCTCGACAAATGTGTTTTTAATCCTCTGTACTTGACGCTGAGACACATTGAAGGTGTCTGCCACATCAGCAGTGGATCTGGTCTTCAGCCTCTTGATAATCAAAACTTTAGTCTCAGGGTGAATCTTAGGCATGTTTGCAGAGGTCTAGTTGCAGTTGATGTGAAGGTCTAGTGTACTGGGGTTGTTTTTATACACACCTGAGACCTAATTGATCCATTATTAGTCACAGGTGAAGCTCATATGACAAGGCGACAACACTTATGTCTTTGCAAAAATTGACTCAATGGGCTTTACCAAGCTGTGAATATTAGAATACTTTTTGACAGTTTCTTTTTGCACTGAAACATTATTACAAAAGCTGTTGGGATTAAAATGAGCCATTTCTTGTAAATAAATCTTGATTAGAAATATATTTCAGCGGCATTTCAGGTCAATTTGTACACAAGCGACAGGGACTGTATTGTGTTTAATACAACTGTAAAGACCTGCTGAAATTTGAAATGTACTGTCTACATGGCCCACAGACTGAAGTAGTTTGCCTTGTGACCCAGTAGAGTGTGCTCTTAACATTCACTATCAGCTTGACCGTCTTATTGAAGCATCAGTAATCTTTGCTGCAAAAGGGCAGGACAGTAGCGAGCAAAGCCAAATCGTCTGAAAAGCAACTTATGGAAACATTTTTGGGTTCTACACGCTTAATTCTGCACCAAGGCTGAATTTTGGGAAAGAGACTTCAGATACAGTATTAGGGGACCATTAAGGTAATAAAAGAGACTTCAGATACAGTATTAGGGACCACTAAGGTCTATATAAAGAGACTTCAGATACAGTATTAGGGGACCACTAAGGTCTATATAAAGAGACTTCAGATACAGTATTAGGGGACCACTAAGGTCTATATAAAGAGACTTCAGATACAGTATTAGGGGACCACTAAGGTCTATATAAAGAGACTTCAGATACAGTATTAGGGGACCACTAAGGTCTATATAAAAGAGACTTCAGATACAGTATTAGGGGACCACTAAGGTCTATATAAAGAGACTTCAGATACAGTATTAGGGGACCACTAAGGTCTATATAAAAGAGACTTCAGATACAGTATTAGGGGACCACTAAGGTCTATATAAAGAGACTTCAGAGACAGTATTAGGGGACCACTAAGGTCTATATAAAGAGACTTCAGATACAGCATTAGGGGACCACTAAGGTCTATATAAAGAGACTTCAGATACAGTATTAGGGGACCACTAAGGTCTATATAAAAGAGACTTCAGATACAGTATTAGGGGACCACTAAGGTCTATATAAAATAGACTTCAGATACAGTATTAGGGGACCACTAAGGTCTATATAAAAGAGACTTCAGATACAGGTATTAGGGACCACTCAGGTCTATATAAAAGAGATTCAGATACAGTATTAGGGACCACTAGGTCTATATAAAGAGATCTCAGATACAGTATTAGGGGACCACTAAGGTCTATATAAAAGGACTTCAGATACAGTATTAGGGGACCACTAAGGTCTATATAAAAGAGACTTCAGATACAGTATTAGGGGACCACTAAGGTCTATATAAAAGAGACTTCAGATACAGTATTAGGGGACCACTAAGGTCCTGTGCTCATGGAAGGGAATATTTCACAAAAGGAAGAGGAATTATGACTAAGAAAGTCATAAAAATGTCCAAGCACTCAAAGTTGTGCACAAAAAGTAAAAAACAAGGCCTTTATATCACTTTTGTCACCATCTTTGAGTGCCTGGACATAATTCTTCTCCCTTTTTGTGAAACTGATATTGTTATTTGCAAATAAATCATTTGCAACACACATACACACGTACACACACTGAATTATTTTATTTTACAAAAAACAACTTCCAAAATAACATGGGATGAGGCTTTTAAAGTTAGTGGGGTCTTGGAGGCCCCCTAGAGGTCAAAGGCCAGATGGCATAAAACCAGGAGCAGAAAACAGTTAAGCAGTTAAATCTCGTGAGTTTCATGTTGTTAGATAAGATTCATATGACTTACAGTTATTAATGTGCAGGTTTATGATGCATTTTTGAAGAGAACAGTGATTCCATGTTTTAACCCTTCTATCCACCGTTCACCATCCACCACCCATCTATCCATCCCTCCATCCATCTATCATCCACCATCCACCACCCATCTATCCATCCCTCCATCCATCTATCATCCACCATCCACCACTCATCTATCCATCCCTCCATCCATCTATCATCCACCATCCACCACCTATCCATCCATCCATCTATCATCCACTCTCCACCACCCATCCCTCCATCCATCCATCCATCCCCATCCATCCATCTATCATCCATCCATCTATCATCCACTCTCCACCACCCATCCCTCCATCCATCCATCCATCCATCTATCATCCATCCATCCATCCAGCTATCCACCCGTCCACCATCCACGACCCATCCATCCATCTGTCCATCCATCTATCATCCACCACACACCACCCATCCTTCCCTCCATCCATCCATCGACTCATCTATCATCCATCCATCCATTCATCTATCATCCACCCATCCGTCCCTCCATCCATCCATCCATCCATCAACCCAGCCACCAACCATCCATCAACCATCCATCCCTCCATCTGCCCATCATCACCATCCATCCATCCATTCATCCATCCAGCCATCCATCATCTGTCCATCCATCCATCCATCCATTCATCCCTCCATCCACTGTCTATCTATCCCTGCATCCATCCATCCATTCCTGTAGTCATCCATCCGGGCCTGTTTCAACTGTAACTCATTGTGTGTGTGTGTGTGTGTGTGTGTGTGTGTGGTGGTGTGTGTTCAGCTTATCCATCTGTGTATGAGTGGGTGTATTTTGCCTGCTCCTCTCCTGGTCAGGTCACGGTATGAGATGATAATCTGGCCTCATTGCAAATGTCCCATCCAGAGGAACAATGACAGATGACTGCAGATTACAGCAGCAGATTATCCCGCAGGGGATTGATGCAGGGGGACAGAAATGAAGGGATAGGGCAAATAGAAGCTAGAAACAGAAGAGTGTGTGATATATGCAGACGGATGAATAAATGTTATTGACAAGTTATTAAGGAGACAGAAGAAGGAGTGGTTTGGGCAGGATATTGATTAATTGGAGAGGCCATCTTAAAACAGTGATATGTTACATTTCTGCAGTCCACCACTACCTAAAAGAGATTCAATAGTGCTCCCATATAGAATGCTCATGCTGTAAAACAGAAGTTTGAGTGAAGTTCTTGACATCTAGAACCTGGATTATCAGGATATGTACGCTACTGATGTCACAGGAATGTATACATTGTTATATAACTATAAGGAAAAATGAAAAGACTAAATGGAAATGGAATCTCACAGAAATGCATTGAAATCCCTAGAGACCAATATAGAACTGAACACTTTTTAAACTTGTTCTGTCAAGTCTTGGCAATCAGGGGAAACAAAAATAAACTCTGTTACTAACACATACCGTTATGTAATATTTTCCCGCCCCTCCTTCACTGTGATTGGATGGCTGGGTAAAAAGTATTTTACCCAAAATGAACCCCCCACTATACCAAACTTTCTGTCTACTAAACTTAAGTCCTCTACAGTGTCTTAAAATCTTTTTCTTAAAGCTTTTGAAAATGGTAGATTTTGATTTTGATCATTGTCTTTACTTTTTCTGTGTCAATGTTCTTATTTGTTTATCTTTCTTGTCTATTTCATTTTATAAAGTGCTTTGTTACATTGCTAAGCAAAATGCTATGAAACAAAGAGCATTATCAAAATGATGGATATAGGTATGTATATGTATCTGTAGCAGATAGGTGTCATTTCCTACTGTAAGTTGGAGGAAAATACAGAAAACCTTTTACTTTTAGTCCTAAAAGTTGACAGTATATCACATGAACGTAGAAATGATGTTTATTGTTGCCAGCTAGAACTAGACTTGTCAGCATTTCTATTGAAAATGGAAAATGTCCAACTTCTAGTCAAATTTCCCCCATGAGAAGACATACAGGATGGTGAATACAGTATATATTCAGCATCACACCACTTATGTTTCAAACAGGAATATGGGCGAGGTGTCTCAGGCAGTACTGTGAAATGTGTTTTCTTTCACTTTATACATCTACTACATACACAAAAAAATAAATTACACACCAAAAGATGGGAAAAAATCATCAAGCATAATTTGGGCTCTTTAAGAATTTGTGCAACATCTTATTAATTAAACAGATATTAGCCACTGCAACACCCTTGATGCTAATACAATCCAAGGTAATGTGATACAACAATAGATCTCTTCTGGGTGCCTGGATAGCTCAGTTGGCAGAGTGAGCACCCAGCTATGGAAGTTTACTCCTGGACACAGCAGTTCTGGGTTACGGATAGAGACAGAACGGACCCAAATGCTAGGCAATAAACAGGTTTCATTAGAGGGAAAAACTTAATTTCATGAATATCGACTCAAAGGAAATACATTCGGTCTCATCGGATTTTCTCTTGATCGATATTCGTCTTATGCGATAAATGCTGATGGAAACGTTATTTCCCAAATAAATAGTGAATTGCGATTAAGTTTGAGGTCATTTTATGGTTGCAATTCGACACAAAACGTGTGTCTGCACACATGGCTGGAGGAGTCAACACAGACAGATGGAAGTGGACGAACGAGGAGAAGTAAGACTTTCTGAATTTAATTTACGAGCAAAAATATAACAGCTATTTTAGAAATCTAAGAAATGCCAACATTTTTCAGGAACTCGCGAAGGAAATGGCTGACAAAGATTACGACAAACTGTGGGACGTCCTCCGGAGTAAATGGAAGGCGCTCAAACAGCGAAACATGTCTCAAAACAGAGTTGTCTCGCAGCGGTGTCGGAGGGACAATAAAAGGCAAGTTCGACCTTTTTGATGAGATGGATCAGATCCTTGGCCAAAGGCCCATCGTAGCTTCCTCGGCTTCTAAGATTAACAGCTCAGGTAAGACTTCATGTTATCGTTCTCATTTATTTTGAGGAACGCGTTAAGCATGGACTGCACGTCATTTCACGTTTGTATCTTGTTCATTTTCAATTATTGGTGAGAAACAGAGCAATGATGAGGGAGACGTTACAGAGTCTACAGGTATGAAGATTATTTTCCAATTAAATTCATGTTTCAAGTGTTAGTGATGTACAGTATATGGTAAAAAGAAATCAATCCTGGGGCTTTACATTGTGTATGGTTATGGTTCGGGTTGCTGAATTGTTTTACCATATAAATCAATGCATAAGCTGCACATGATGTATCCCTGAACAGGGGAAGGCAAAGCCTGACTTGAGTTAGAAACAACAGCGACTGTTCAGCTGTTAAATCAGTAAGTTTAATAATGATAAACAGACAACAGCGCCGCCTAGCGGCTGTCTAACGGACATGACATCAACAGATTCCCCTTTTTCAATTAAAAGGCAATAAAACAGAAACTACACAAGGACATATAGCATTGCAAATAACAAAATGCAACCAAAACATTGTGTGCTAACTTAAATAAACAACTTGTGTAGATATAATGTCTTGTAGGACTTATACATCTACATTTTCATGAAACCTTACAGAAGAGTCAGGAGATGGAACAACTTGAGTGATGAAAACGTGTCTGCCACTATGGAAGCACTAGACAAATCCTTGCCCATTGACGAATAGTAACCCACCAAGATCATGGCAATCCCAGTCAAAGAGAGACCAAAGAAAGAATGACTTAGGGCAGACAAGATCCTTCTACATGTCCTTTCTCGATCAAGAACGAGACCAGCGGGGGGAGGGTGTATTTCTGCAGACACTGCACACCTTCTCTTCTCTGCTTCTCTTCATAGTCGTCAGATTAATTTACCATACAATCAATAATATAAAAAAAACTAGAGGGAGGCAGGCCCGTAGGCTACAGCCCGATCCGGTTGGGGAGAGTTCTAGCCTGACCAGGCTCCTCTCTTTACCCTGTCTCTCTTAGTTATGCTGTAATAGTTTTAGACTGCCGGGGGACTTCCTTTGACACACTGGGTTCCTCTCTCCTTTATCTTTCCATCTGTGTGCATCCATGTCCAAGAAATGCTTGTTAATAACCCAGCTCTGGGGAGTCATTCACTGGAGTCCTTATGTTCTTTTTCCCCCTGCATGTTTCCTTGGATCAGGGAGGCTCCTAGATCAGGGTAGCAGCTGTCGCCGTGGTCCCGCTACACGTCCTGCGATGCCCTGTAACCAGAGGTGGGTAGTAACGAGTTACATTTACTCCGTTACATTTACTTGAGTAAGTTTTTGAAAAAATTGTACTTCTAGGAGTAGTTTTAAATCACTATACTTTTACTTGTACTTGAGTAGATAAGTGAAGAAGAAACTGTACTCCAGCGTACATCTTATTTTATTGTTTTATTTTGACAGAGAGAGAGAATCTTCCACTGAAGGCTCTACCACGTGACTGTGTTCCACCAATCAAACGGCGTTGTGCAGTCACGTGACCATTCTCGATCTCAGCGGCGGAACCATAGATTGTATATATCTATGGGCGGGACGTGTTAGCTTACAGTCGTAGCAAAACAAAAAATCAACCGTCGCCAAGGCAACACAGACGTGGAGGAACCCCCCGGCCTCATAGTGAAAGCCATGGTTACCTTTTAGGAAAAGTGCGAAACAGCAGCTACGTTATGCGGCGTCTTCAGTGTCGACCAAAACAAACGGACACGTGAGCATTCAACAACTCAACATCTAACCTGAGGAGACGTAGCGGTGGTTGTAGTTTTTGCTGTGGAGAGGTGGATCTTTGTCTTTTAGGTTACATACAGTATGTTTTACACATGCAGTATCCATCCAAATTTTATGTGACAAGTCTCTCACTTAAGCTATTTTGTAATTAATAAATTCATTTTAATTTATTTTATTGATTGGATGAACAATAGTTTGCCTAAATATGATTATTTGGTATTTTTGTCTGTCTGATTGATGCTTGTGTTAAGAATAAAACGTTACTCAACAGTTACTCACTACTTGAGTAGTTTTTTCAAGTACTTTTTTACTCTTACTCAAGTAATTATTTGGATGACTACTTTTACTTGAGTCATATTATTCTGAAGTAACAGTACTTTTACTTGAGTAAAATTTTTGGCTACTCTACCCACCTCTGCCTGTAACATCCTGTTGCGCTCTGCAATACCCTGCTAGGTCCTGCTGTGCCGTGTAATGCAGCACAGTATCCCGCTATGCCTTCTCGCTAATTTCACACTGTTGCTTGCTTTTGAGAGAACTTGTAAATTATAGATTGTGGTCTAGACCTACTCTAACTGTAAAGTGTTTAGAGATAACTCTTGTTATGAATTGATACTATAAATAAAATTGAATTGAATTGACCAACGTGAAAAGGCAGCACAAGATTAAAAAACA
This sequence comes from Etheostoma spectabile, assembly GCF_008692095.1. NCBI lineage: Eukaryota > Metazoa > Chordata > Actinopteri > Perciformes > Percidae > Etheostoma > Etheostoma spectabile. Next base: position 2,259,928 of record NC_045734.1, on the reverse strand, counting down.
TTGGTGTCCATCACCACGGTCATTTCACAGGCACTTGAGTGTCTTGAGTGATGTGCCAATGCAGCCGAGAGGCCACTCAAGTCATAGCCGGGATGAGCCAACAACAAAGTAGGGAAAATTACAATACATTTCAAGGCCAACACCAATTTACCTACCACCACGCTCCCCATTCACCCAGATCTGAGGCTGCACACTCATCTCTTCACATGGAACTTGCCATTCACTGCTTATCTTAAATTACAGTAGAGTTAATTGTTAAATCAGTGATAAGTCAGTGATTCTGGAGAATGCTTGTTGTCAACAATGGTAAATATCTCCTCACAACAATATCTGGTAGAGGATCGTGAAGTGATATTCCCTGATTTTGATAAAAAGTGATTTTGACTACAAGCTTTCTCCAGAAGTGACTCCACCTTTTAAAGAGCCAAATCATTGGAGGGAATAAAATAAAATGAAAGATGATATATGAACTGCATTTTCATTCAGTCTGACACTGATTAAATGTACCATCTACCAAGGTAAACAGACGCACCTGTACAAGTCAGAAGTGGCGAAGATCGCTGCGTCATGCGCACTTCAAGGAGTGCCGACACAAATGTCCCTTATGATGCAACATCGTCTACCACAGCCTGTAGTACAATTGATGGCCAGCCCTTTATTTTGACAAAATCCCTGTAGAATTCAGTAGGGGGTCTAATCGGGACCTGTCTTTTGCGCCATACACCTGTGGCACAAGGAGCACTCGGGAGTTACGCAGCGAGATATCATGCGCCTCGTCCACTCCTGGTAGGTATACAGTATATACCTTGGAAAACTGGTCCGTGATAGTAGGGATAACCGTATTGCCGTTGGAGCAGGGCAGTCCAGTAACAAAGTCCAATGCGATGTGGGACCAGGGCCAACCGGGGCAAAGTAGACGGTTTGGCGGTTGGTGGGTACCCTTGGCACAAACGCACACTTCGCATGCTGCCTCAAAGTCTCAGGAACAGGGACCTGGGAGCGGACACTAGAGGGGACATAGAAGCAATTAGGGGGACTGGTACCAGGGTCAGGGTCCATGGACTGGGCACGGCGGACGGCGGACTCCACTTCCCAGACTAGGGGACAGATCAGGCTGGAATGGGGCAGGATGGTGTCAGGTTGAACAGCCAGGTCATCAGATGAATGGAAACGGTACAGGGCATCAGGTTTAGGGTTGCGTGATCCAGGACGTAAAGATAGGGTGAAATTGAATCAGCGAAAGAACAGAGCCCCCCTAGCCTGGCGAGAATTCAGCCTCACGTTTTGGAGGTATGACAAGTTTCTGTGGTCCGTCCAGACTAGGAAGGGGTGTTCTGCGTCTTCCAACCAGTGCCTCAACTCCTCCAGAGCCAGTTTAACCGCCAGTAGCTCTCGGTCTCCACGCTGTAGTTGCGCTCGGTGGGAGTCAGGCGGTGGGAGAAAAAGGCGCAGGATGGAGCTTGTGGTCGGAAGAGGAGCGTTGGGACAAGATGACGCCGACCCCCACATCAGAGGTGACCAACTCCACTACAAATTGAAGGGAAGGGTCAGGGTTGGTGAGTATGGGAGCTGAAGTGAACTAGGTCTTAAGGAGGGAGAAGGCTGCAGCGGCCTTGCGAGACCAGACAAAGGGGACAAAGGTGGAGGTGAGATGAGTGAGAGGGACGGCAAAAAATTGGCAAGGCCCAAGAACTGCTGAAATTGCTTAACGGAGGTGGGGGTGGGCCATTCAACTACTGCTTGTGTGTTGGCTGAATCTGCGATGAGCTGCCCCCTCTCAATAAAAAAAGCCCAGGAACTGTAAAAATGGTGGACCGGGAGAAGGACTCAAACACAGAATCCATGAGAGGAAGCAGACATTTGGTTTTGACCGTGATGTCATAATCAGTACAGGTACGGAGAGACTTCTCTTTCTTGGAAACGAAGAAAAAAAGGGCAGGCTGAATAGGATGGCGAGGGATGGGCATGTAGGAGAAGATGGCGAGGGAAGATCTGGGAAGCACGGTGAGACCGGGACAGAGGAAGCCAAGGAGGAGGCACTGGTATACGGGGTCCAGAGGAGCCAAAGAGGGGAAGACTGGAAGCGGAGGCAGGGTGGAGCAAGGAGCCGTGAGAGGTGGACCACCATTTGGAGGAGCCAGCTGACTGGAGACTGGAGAGGATGGCTGGAGAGGATGGCTGCAGGGGAGAAACACAAGGAAGGATTAGAAACAACAACGGACATGAATTGGTAAGTATCAAGGTTTTTCTCAAAGAGCTCTTGTGTGTCTCCAGGGTGGAGCTGAAACAACGATTAAGTCAGGATGGTGAGTAGATGGCGAGCAGGTGTGCACAGTCATCTGGCTGGTGAAGGCAGGAGGGGGAGAACGGGGGAAACACAACAGAGACATGCAGAGGCAGGGCCAATAGAAAAACAGACAGGACACAGTGGAAAAAAAACAAAAGAGAAAATGTAAATAGAAACAGAAATAGTCCCAGCCAGCCAGCCCCAACCATCCCACCTGTGGCCCTTTGCTGCATGCCATTCCCCCTCTCTCTCCCATTTCATGTCTTCAGCTGTCCTGTTGAATAAAGGCCTAAAAATGCTCAAAATGATCTTTTACAATAGATTTCTGCTGCACTGAAGGTATGGGTGCAGTGTAAGTAGGTGGAGGTCTGTTTGATAAAATGTGATGGTGTTTATCTCTTTACTCTCTAAGCTCCTTGCTGTATTGGATCCACTCTGCAAGCCCCTTCTGCTGCTCCATTAACATCTCCACCACCCCACCCACACACCCACCACACACACACACACACACACACACACACACACACACACACACACACACACCACACACACACACAACACACACGGACATAGCCAGAGAGAGGGGGATATGTGAGATGGGATGATGGAGATAGAAGAAAAATGAGGTGGATTTGCGACCGAAAAAAGAGGATAACACCATTAGTGATAGGAGCTGACCATCTGACCATGGAATGATTGCCAGTTGGCGGATATCGAGCCAGATGTTTTGCTGGAGGGGTTTAGATTGGTCAGAAGCTCAAGGTCTAGTCCTCTTTTGAATATTCATTTTTCCTTCACAAAGCTATTTGTCTTTAAAATAAATATAATAATAATATTTAATTGTATTTATATAGCACTTTACATGGTACTCAAAGACACTGTACAGTAAACCAGCACAAACAGTATATCACATTAAAAACAGATAATCAATAAAACGAACACATGAAACAAGCATGTCAAAACAAATTAAAAACAATAAAACCAGTAACTATCAGTTACTGTATGTGGAAAGCTAATCTGAAGAGGTATGTTTGGATTAGTGTTTTGAATGTGTCCAGGTCAGTCACATGTGTGTATGGGTAGGGAGTTCCAGAGGGAGGGGGCTGCGATGGTGAAAGCTCTGTCACCCCAGGTATGGTGCTTGGTCCTGAGTGAATCAAAGTTTTGGCAGCAGAGAAGATGAGTAATGGGCGGAGACAGGCAGTGGTTTTAAGGTGAAAGAAGGTCGTTATGGTTATCAAAAGAGACGTTGCTGTCTCCCAGGTTACATATGTAAATATAATGCTTTTTCTAGTCTTTACGACTACTCAAATCGTTTTTACATCATACAGGAACCATTCACACTCCGATGGCGCAGCATCAGGGGCAACTCGTGGTTCACTGTCTTGCCCAAGGACACTTCGACATGGGCCCACAGGGCCAGGGATTGAACCACCAACCTTCCTATTGGCAGGCAACCGCAATACCACTGAGCCACAGCCACCCTGTGTGACAATGAAGACAGGATGGAGTTGTTGACAGGGAGACCAAAGATATGGGTGTTCTTAGTGAAGGATTTCAGGCTGACGAGCATCAAGTCAGATGTATTGTAGTGGATTTGGAGGAAGTTGGTTTTCATCCAGGTTTGAATATGAATTAGTAACTACAGTGACTGTAATTTCAGCTGAAAGCCTAAGCCGGTGTCTAGTTTTAGACTAGTTAGTGAACATATCCTGTATATACTGAACACAGGGAAGGCTCAGAAAGCCTTTTTTGGAAATAAAGAAACACCAAATAAGAATTAATGTGCCGTTTGAGAGTAAAAGAGCAAAGACACCAACCTGTCCAGGTCAGATGTGACGTTACACACATAGATATTAAAAAAGTGCTACAATAAAACTGCACACTTACTGTTTTTCAGAAATGAATGGAAGTGGAAATCAATGGAATGCCCAAATTACATTCATTTATATTTAGAGATGATGTAGGTGCATGGCAAGAGAAGACATCCAATATAATGATGATGATGATGATGATGATGATGAAACACATGTGGCCTCATGCTGCAGAGAGGCAGGATTAGCCCCGTGATGCTTTGCTACTATTACATACCTTTAGTTTGTAACTTGTGTACCAGTAATTACATAAATTAGTGCAGACAAAATCAATATATATATATATATATATATTGAATCAAACTGCTGATTTTCATTCCTTTTCGATTACCTTAAAAACATATGTTATAAAATGAAATACTATCAATTAAATAAATTAAACAAAAATCATGTGAAACAAATTCATTGATTACAATTGATTTGTGTGAAGTTACTCAAATGATTGAAACTGCAAAGATGAAAAGTTAGAATGTTCTGTATTGGTGTTTGATGCTAGTGTTTCCTGTGTGTTCTGAGTGACAGTGTGTGTTATCTCAGTGAGTCAGTAGATATGTTTCCATCAACACGTTTTAATAGGAATTAAGTGATATCAAAATGAAAAATGCCTTATGGAAACCGTAAAATTTGATTGAACTTTGAACCATAAACGCAGATATAGACGTTTAATGCTGAATAAATAGTGAATTGCGATTAAGTTTTAGGTAATTTTATGGTTGCAACCAGGCACAGCGCACGGATTCTAGTTTTGGATGGGCCAGACCAATTGTGGGTGGGCCTTAAATTAAAACATGTTATCAAATCACTGTTTAACCTAATACAAATGACTAATACACTGTTATATTATCTGTGCTAACATAATAGAGAATTAAACTCGCTAAACTAGGCCTAGAAGAAGCGAACAGGGATTGACTCATTTCCCCCTCTTCCGCGTACTGTGCGAGCACCTCCACAATTACATCATACAGAATGAAAACTTCTCAAACTTCTGTCATTGCAGCCGATCTTGAATCCCACCTGGTGTCACACCCTCGCTCCAACTCCAATGACCTCTGATCGCTGCCGCACATGAAGGTGTGCAAGGTGTTGAGAGTGTCAAAAAAGGTTGAGGCATCCAGCAATGTCCGGGCCACAGCTGACTGCCCGAGGTTTAATCTGTGAGAGTGACAGTGCACATAGACAGCGTTTTGAAAGGTGCTCTGCTCTTAAGGATGGCTTGGACACCCCCCTCATGCCCAGCCATTACTGATGCACCATCAAACCCAAAACCAACACAAAGGCTAGGATCTAGCTCAAAAGGTGCGACAACTTCCAATATTTTCTGTGCTATTGGATCAGCAGTCAAGTTGTCTGTGGCCACGAGGCCAACAGCGCGTTGTCGCACAGTCCCCTTGTGCACATACCGTAAGCAAACAGCCACCAGCTGCTTTTTAGACACATCCTTACACTCGTCTGCTAAAATAGCATAGAAAGATCCCTCATGTAGTTCACGTTTGATCCGTAGCAACAGGAGAGTGCACGCAGCATCCAACCGGTCATTCTGAATTTCATGACTGAGCATCTTTGCATTGCTGGAGATCGCATCTAGTCGCTCTCGAATTGCTATGTCATGCCTGCAGACAAGTCTATAAAGTTCCAGGAAATTACCTGCGTTTTTGACCTCATCATTCTCACGGGTGCCACGCAGGGGTACTTCCTGTTTGGCACAAGTAATGAGAACATCCAGAATGACTTTGATGTGCTCCCAATTCCTGTCTATGATTTCACCCTGTCTGCCATCTGTGTTGTTGAGTTGATGAATGACAAAGCCACGCTCAGACATCGACAGCCTGTAATTATTAAATTTATCCAGTGCAAACTTGTGCGATTTGCTATTTTGGTGCTTTAAACAAGCGTGATTGAGGTGCTTCCAGTCCCGGTATCCAGTCTGGCTGAACTTCTCCTCCCTGCCCCGCTCACCAAGGTGCCTGCACATCTTACAGAATACTGCATCTTTCCTACTGCTGTACTCAAGGAAACTGTATCTGGTGAACCAGTTTGTGGAGAAACTCCTTGCCTTGTCACCTATCATTATGACCGGATAGTTCAGCACTGGTTGAGTTGCGGGCTCATCCACGGAAGACAAATCCACAGGGCTGTCTTCCACTCGCGAGGCAGAGGCACTAGCAACGGCGGTGGTCGCGCTGGCCGCTCTTGCTGCGCTGTCCATGCTAACCGCGCTAGCATCCCGAGGTGGCAGAGACGAAGATGTGGATCTCAACGCTCCATCATCTCCTGGTTGGAGTGATGACTCCGAGACTGTTCGTTTCATTTCAGGTACCTAAACATTGACTGCTGCAACATTGTCTTTTACTGGAAATCACACTGCACTTTCAGACTGACGTTAGCCTAGCATACCCGCTATACCGACAAGATCCATCCTATCCCGAACCTCACTGTCCCAGTGTCTGCTGAACTTGTGCAGAAACATCAAAATAGACAAACAACTTTTTTTTAAATTAAGTTAAAAACTATTTAAGATTTAGATTATTTTAGCACAAATTATAAGACAATTTGCCAATTTTTCATAATTCTTTAAAATTAAATTACATTATTTATTTATTTTTAATTTTTTGGGTGGGCCTGTTGAAAAGTGGGGGGGCCTAGTTAACGCCGTGCCTGGTTGCAACCCGCCACAACACGAAGAAGAAGAAGTTTTTGTTAATTTCCGCCCAGCATTTCCTCTCAGACGAAAGACTTTCTGAATTTAATTTACGAGCAAAATATAACAGCTATTTTAGATAATAATTTTAATTTATCAGGATCTCGCGAAGGAAGTGGCCAACAAAGGTCACGACAAGCAAATTGACGCTCAAACAGCGAGATTCAAAAAACAGTTGTCTGTAAGCGCTACAACTTGTCCAGTGTTGGTTATTTGTTGGTGTTCCCATATTGAGCAATGTTTACTAGTTCTTTACATCACTCACTATTCACATTGTGGCCATTGGGTGGCTGTGGCTCAGTGGTAGAGTGGTTGCCATGTTGAAGTGTCCTTTGGCAAGACACTGAGCCCCAAGTAGATGTGTGTGAATGTTTATCTGAGGAGGCACCTTGTACGGCAGCCTCGGCTACAGTGTTTGAATGTGAGTAAATGGTGGGTGGTTCCTGGTGCTTTGAGTAGTTGTTAAGACTAGAAAAGTGCTATATAAAATGCATTTAATTACATCATCTCTCCACTTCTGAAACAATGAAAATATGGTCACATCCAGTCAACGCTGCCATCACATAACATGACACGTGACGAACAGTGAGATGAAAAACTAACGTGCAGCTGACAGTGTGTAAATATGGGATTAGTTTACATTGCTCTGCCCAGCACTTAGCTCTAACTGCGAGCTTTAAAATGTCACATTATTATGTTAATGCAGACACACACCCGCTATATATTATCTCAGGATTAGAGCGGCAATTTGTTTCTAATTACAGCACATGCCAGATACAGCTTTAGGGTAAATGTGCAATTGTAGTTGGTGTGATGAAACACACACACCACACACACACACACACACACACACACACACACACACACACACAGACGATGAGGATGGAAAGAGGGAGAAGCAAAACCTCTGATAAAAAACTGAGATTGTAAAAAGGGGAGGGGTAAAGACATGACACAGAAAGAGGGGGAGAGGATTATTTACTGTTTTAAATGAATAAATCTGTATTGTGTAAGTCTGGCACAGGGAGGGGAGAGAGAGAGAGAGCGTGAGAGAGAGGGGTTTATGTCAGCGGCAGATCAGAAAATAAGAGTGAGAGAGTTCTGGTTTTTTGTTGTAAAATCATTTTTTAAAATCCTGTTGGAAGTAGTAATGTGGCTCTGAGCAAGAACTGAGGGGGCTGAAATAGACAGATACAGGTACGTAAAAGAATAGGTGTGTGTGTGGTGTGTGTGTGTGTGTGTGTGTGTGTGTGTGTGTGTGTGTGTGTGGTGTGTGTTTCATCACACCAACTACAATTGCACATTTACCCTATAGCTGTATGTGTGGGAGTGAGATTTTAGGTTATTAATTATAAGGTTATTTTTTTCAGATTATTATTAAGTGTCTGACACTATTATGGAAAGGATCCCTACAGAGATAGACTCCTAAGATCCTTTTAGTTTAACATGAAACAGCCCTGAAATCACCATCACCAAACTCACCAGACTCCATGTAAATAATCCCTACTTTTAGCGTGTACAGAGCAGCATATCTCCACATGTAAATGGGTGAGTTAGGAGTTTATTTCAACCAGACCAGAGTGTTGATTGTCAGAACAGTGGAAAGATGAACCAAGACGGCTTTTGATAGTTTTATTTTGTGTCTGTCCCCTTTGTATGAAGTGTGTTTTACAATGATAAAAATACTGAATATTTACATGGAGTCTGGTGGGTTTGGTGATGGTGATTTCCTTTTTTTTTTTAAGGAAAAAAAGGTCTATCTGTGTCGGGATCCTTTCCATAATGTCGTCAGACATTAATCTGAGTCTGTCAGCGGCAATAACAAAAGGTTTAGTGGACCAAATTGACTTACATTGTAGCTGGTTTTGCGCTGCCGACTGCAGCAATCTGCCATAAAATGGAACGAAGAAGAAGCAGTACAGAGGTTTGCGTGTGCCTCCCACTTGTAACAGACCGAAATATATCTGCTACTCCTCATACAACCAGAAGGTGGTGCCTCCTTCTTTATTATTGTGATGTACTAGCGGGCAACAGTGTTGCTACTCTCCTCGGGACAACAAGAGAGACATCATTTATGACTTGGTGCAGGTTATGCTATATGTTCGACTGCTCATGTCTGATTAGTAAATATATATCGCTATGGAGACCTGGCATGCTATGGTCTATGTTGTACAATAAAGTAACTGTGTGGAAGCTTACAAGCTTGTCTCTGGCCAAAAATGATCCCAGTCGGACCCTCTCTTATTGACTGTCATAACTGTCCACATTCACAAGCAAACTCAAAACCTTACTATTCTATCAGGCATCTTATGAATTAGTGTGTGTGTGTGTGGCTGTGAATTAGTACATACAGTATACACACACGCAAGTTGTTAATATGGACTAGCTCTACTAAACGTCCATTCAGCAGTCAGTGCTGAATGGACCATTGTGCCCCCCCCCCCCCCCCCCCCGAAGCGCTTTGAGTGTCTATGGACTCTGAGATGGATGTCATTTCAATGAGACACTTCTTTATTATTTGCACATGGCAAACATATTTAGTATGATTAAGCTATAATAACAACCAGAAGCACCTGGTTAACATTAGAGAATGCTGCCATGGCAACATAACCCTGTACATGTCCTTAAGGATCTCTAAGGCTAGGACAATATGGTTGAGTAATTAAACATTTCCTGCACTGGTACTGCATATTGCCACTGGACGAGAATATGTAATGCAGAGTTCTGGGTGTCATGTGACCCTGTGTTGCATCAGGTGCGTGGGGATGGCAGGCGCCAGCTGGGCCCGGGTCTGCTGGAGCAGAAGACCAGTTAGCATTTTGCTACTCTTTAGGCTTTTCATAATAGGTGAGTCTGTACTATACTCTTTTTTTCTTTGTCTGTTGTACTTTGGAGCAGTGTTTTTAATTATTTCTGTGCTGTATTCTTTTAAGCTGTGAATTTTGCACGTAATTTGGTACTACAGTGAACTGTAGTACGATATAAATGAAATCTTCAGTCTTCACTTAGACACACATGCATGGGACAATAGGGTCCAAGTTTAAAAAAATAAATAAAAAAAATATTACCCTTTAAACTGGGGGACACAAGATGTCTCCTACATCTTTAATGTTCCACATCCGACTGTGTAAATTGAATACTGAAACGTGATTGGTTGATATTCAGAGACTTGACTTTCCAACCTGCCTCAATCACCTTCCTAACCTTTCTGTTTTGTTCCCTTAGTCCAGCCATCCCTCCTGCAGCCTCCCCTCCCTCTCCCCCTCCCCCTCTCCCTGCCTGTCAACATGTCAGCCGTCCCCCCCCCTGGCACTTCCTCCCAGTGTCCCAGGCGGAGCTGGGCCCTCTGTTTTCCAACTCCAGCCCCTTCTCCTTCTCCCAGAGCCTGTTCATGGTGCCCCGGCCCGGCCAGGCCACCAGGCCCCACCTTCACGCTGCCTTTGGCCCGCACTCGGTAACACAGGTAAGAGGAAGAGGAGAGGACAGAGTTAACCCTTTAGCCCGTTCATAGAGCACAAAACATAAATGATCGTTGGAGGGAACATTACATGTCATTACATTATAATTTTGTGTTACATCTTCTAAGCCAACTTCCCTCCAAGTTATTACCACAATAGTTTTACAATTATTTTGTAACTTCGTGGTTAAGAAATCTCAGTCATGTTAAATTAAACCTAATTTTTGAGTTAATAAACACCAAAATTATTAATTATTTTGACTAAAGGTTAAACTCAGTTCAGAGAAATGTACTGTTAAAGGATAGTCACAGCCTGTTATGTTAATGGAACCATCCAGGATACTTTGGGGCAATTTGGTTAAAAGAAACCCAAATTTTAGGACCTTGTCCAGGACAATAGGAGGGTTTCCTGAAGATGCCAACGTGAGCTAAAAGCTAAAAGCTAAAAGCTAACTAGCTACATTCTGTACGTCTTTCTTTTTCCACAGCTGGTATCAGAGCCTGTCCTCCCTCTCTCGTCTCTTCTGTCGGCCTCCCTCCTCTCAGAGCATGTGGAGAGAGACAAGGATAAGGGCAAAAAGACGAGGTTCAGGGTGAGGACGCTGTTCCACAGGCGGGGCCAAACAAGCACCCACGGGACCTGCATCACCCTGCATGCCTTCAGGCAGACAGAGGAGCACAAGGCCTCCTGTCTCACACAGGTCTGGACCAGGTTCTACCTCTACCTCGGCTTTTCTCTATGTCCTTCTCACTTCTTCACTAAACCACTTCCCTTTCTTTCCTTTCATCTGTCCGTCTTGTTTCCCAGCCTCCTCTAGGCCTGTGCCTGGTAACTCTGACTCTGCCCACTGATTGGTTTGAGGATCCACCCACCAACCAATCACGTCAGGAGTTGGTGAAGCGGCCCACTAACATCCACCCTCGCCACCGGTTGAAGAAGAGGGAACGGCAGCGGATGGGACATCTTCAAGGCAACTATGTCAACCGGCAACATTCCACTTCTCCTTCACTGAGGTAAAACCTTTAAGGAGACATATTCTCATTTTCAAAAAAAAAATCGTAGTATTTTTGGTTTTACTAGAACATTTTACATTTTACATGCTTTATTCTGCCTGCCTGAATTTACCTGTATTACATTAGCGCCTGACTTTTAACCCCCTCCTGAAAAGGTCCATTCTCATTGGTTAGTGTCTCCAGTCTTCCTTGTCGGTCATTGCAGCGTCATAGCAGCCAGTAATCACTGTAACCCAGTTCAGATGACTCTCTACTACTTTCTTTCCGGGATTAAGATAAAGACGCTGTATTTTATTAGTAGGCCTGGTGACGTCCCCCTCTGCTGGGGTCACCAGTCCTTATTCCCCAGGGTTTCGTTTTAATGGTTAAGCAGCCAAACTCACAACTTTAAAGCATTTATAGATCAAATCAATAGTCTATAATGATGGTCAATGATGAATGAGTATAGTATATCAGAGAAAACATATTAGACTTTATTAAACTAGGAAGCCAGCCTAGAATCAGAAGAGAAGGAAAGAGCTGTTAGCTTGTTACGCCCATAGTGGTATTTTGTATATTGCATTTAGATTGTGTGAGCTAAATAATGTGAGAGTGACAGCTTGCTTTTCCTTGAGAACCTTTGTTCTGACAGTCGTTAGCATGGATGGCGTACTCGCTGCTGATTGGCTGATTAGGAGGCCGAGGCCCGATGTTGGCTGCAACTCTTGCTCCTAGTCTTCCAAACGTTGTACTTAGTTAGGTCTGGGATTATTATGGGATGAGTTATATGAGCTTGTGTTAACTTCGTTGTTCAAGATGAGACTAAATGCCTTCGTAAATGACAATTGTTTTCACGACTAAGACGAGACGATAATGAGACAGAAACAATGTCCAAAAAACTCTGACTAAGACTAAATTAATATGCATTATTGTTGAATATTCTGAATGCTGCCAACCTGTGGCTGCAACACAAAACTACATGGAGCCAGAACTCAACAGCCAGCTAGGTGGAAGGCAGATGCTCGATATTTGGTTGCATTTTACGGACAACGACATTGACAAAAAGTCAGAATGTGTGATTATGACTGACGGGAAGCACTGTGGAGTCCAAACAGAAAATATCAGGGAGAAACACATCAGAAAACCAGACACGGTTCACAAAGTTGCATTTAACAAAAATCATTCAACAAGTGTATTTTGTCAGGTAATTATGACATTTAACATATATTGAGATGTCTGAGATATTATGGAGTTTTGTAATGGCTGAAACGAGACTAAAAGGACAAGACTCAAACTTGACTAACAAAACAGATATGCGAATGACTAAATGTGACTAAAACCAACGAGGACAATTGGCACAAGACTAAGACTAAAATTAATAACAGGTGACAAAATAGCTGTGGCTATAACTCTAACTTGACCATTACTCAGCCCATGTGTGTGTGTGTGTGTGTGTGTGTCTGTGTCTGTGTGTGTGTGGTAGAGCGAGCGAGAGAGTGACAGTGATTAGCTTATGACTGGCGATGGAGACGGTGAAAAAGCGGTAGCAGGAAAAGATAACACTCATCTTGATTTGACGTTGTTCACAGAGAAGGAGAACCAAGGGAAATGCAACGCTACCTAGCAACAGCAAAGTGGACAAATCCCTGTAGTTGTCTGCGTAGTCACCCAACAATTCACCTTAAGCTTTAGCTAAATAATCATGAGATAACCCTTTTTCATATGACTTTGTTATCATCCATCTCCATGCTCACAATTTCATTTATGAGGTCACACTCCGACCCCCTAGACCGGGGGTAACAAGCTTTTTAAGCTCTTTAGAGTAGTGCCAACTCTACAGTGGGAAGTTTTTCTTGGGTAACAGTTTGTCAATGAAATGAAATATAAAGATGTTTTCAGGTATGGATATGAAAATAATGTTGCGTGAAGCCTAATGGACAGATGTGTTTGAAGCACTTTCCATGGATCCTCCTTTCCCTCTATGAGTTGTAGTTGATTGATTCATTTCTGACTTCAGAAGCCATCTAGGTATGGATGGGGACACCCGGGGGGATGTTCCACGGGCCCTCAGACACCATCGGATTCCCATGAGAAACCAAATACAGCTTTACTACTCCTTTTCTGACAGCGCGGCCGACCCACATCTGACACCAGCAGGGTATGTAAATGTAGCAATGTGTTAAGAGACTTCGAGTTTTTTTCATTGCTGCCTGAGAATTTACTTAATCTGCCATTCTCTCATCTTCCGATCTTCTACAACTTGGGGGTCCATCCAGATGTGTTGAGGACAGCGCGGCCCAGTCCCAGAGGCAGCTCATCCATATCCGGCCACTGACACTGAAGGAGGAGGGGGGCCGAGAGCAGAGCAGGACCAAAGAAGAAGAAACCTGTTTGAACGGGCAGGAGGACGAAGAGCTCAGCTTGGACCCCCATGTCCTGATCAGCTATCACAGGGGCCCGGTCCTGTTAGGACAGCCAATCAGAGTGTCTGTGAATCTGAGAGCCAACTTCAGTGCTGAGTTTGTTGTCATAAGGTAAAAAAAAAGCAATCAGTGGAACTGTTTGATCTTCTTATCATGCTGCCAACACACTGACGGTCTGTGGTGTGGTGTGTGTGTGTGTGTGTGTGTGTGTGTGTGTGTGTCCAGGCTGAAGGTGAAGAAGGGCTTGGTGTCAATGGTGGCCCAGAGGACTATGACCTCTGACCTGTGGGCAGTGAGCCTGGAGAGGAGCCAAGGCTCCAACCATGACGTGGTGTCCATCCTCTGCCACAAACACAGCACACACACACACAGGTAGGTCAGGAACTTATTCCATCTCAGTTCAGTGTGTCGACAGACGCAAAAGGATCAAGTGTCTTAAACTAATCTCATGATACAGATGAAAATATATTGGCCAGTAATGTTGTAGTCAAGACCACCTAACCAAGGACCAAGACATGGGATCCCTAGAAAAGGTGATTTGTGAAATTTTTGGGGGTCTCTAACAATATTGACAATGTGACACTTTGATGTTTTTGTGTAATGTGATCATCATGGATCATGGCAAAAGTACTCACTTCTCGTACTTAAGTCAGTACAGAAACATAAATACTCTGGTAAAAGTAGATATACTGATTTAACTTATTTACTATAAGTAACAAAGTACAGGCTTGGGAATTTACTTAAAGTATAAAAGTTAAAGTAGCCTTGCAAATGATTTGACAATGACATTTTTTATGCAAAGCTACCTGGAACATTCACGTTACTAGAGTGCACGCTGTGAAACTTCAGTAGACATAGAAAAAAGCTCTTTATATGCCGTTGGCTACATTTTAAATGGATATCTGCCAACATGCCTAAAACATCCCATATATGATTATTGTGACTCCAGGTTAATAAGATTCTGACTGAGTAGCGAGATATGAATTCAGCTGTGATTCTGTGAGAATTCACAGATCCAGTTTCTCTTTTTTAATCTTCCCCTTATCATTTAAAGGAATCTACATGTATGTGTGTGAGGCATCTGGAAAGAAAATAAAGGATAAAATATGAATTACTTAACAGATATTAATTAAGTAGTTCCCCGTACTTTTATAATTACAACCACTAGATGGCAGCAGAAGCCATCGAGTGGTCTTGGTGCAACATACAGTCCCATCCAAATAGATAGCATTCATTATTGATAATGATGGAAATAATAACGGAAACAAAAATTATTTGAAACTAAATTAACTTTAGCCAATTAAAGAAAAATGTAAGGAGTAGATAGTACTAATGTTCATGTGAAAAATGTAAGGCGCAAAAGAAAAAAGTAGGCACAAAAAAAAATAAAAAAAGAAAAAATATCAAAAAAAAAAACTGAGTACAGAAATTTCCCCTTGTGTTCAAAACCAAATCCTTCAATATTAACAGCTTTTATTTTTGGATCAATTTTTGGCCCAAATTCAAGATACCAATTTTGGCTGGGGGGCTTTAAAAACCAGAGTTGCACATTTGCCATAGAAATGAGAAAACAGGCTTTTAAATTTTTGGTTTTTATATAAATTTGGGGGAGTATCTTTTGAAAGGGCATTGAAAGGAAAGGGCCCAACACCAGGGGAAACTAGCCCAAGACAAAAAAAGTTTGAGGGGTTAAACCCACGCGGGCGAGCCCGATCGACCAGCCCGAACAGCCCAGCCCACGAACACATTTAATTGAAAGAGTCAAGTTTTTATTTTTACCCCCAAACGTATCGATTTTAACACAAAAATAGACGGTACCGGGAAATTTGGAACCCGCTTTGGGGTTTTGCCCATTCTTTAAAAAAATCCGAAAACCCCTTTTCCCGAGGGGAGACAAGCCCCCGTAGAAATGTTGATTCAAGACAAGACCCCGACCTTTATTGAGTGGTCTTGAGCGGGTAGAGTATACAGCACGGCCATTTAAATTTAGAAAGCCAAAGAATAAACAAGACCTTTTTTGGGACCCTGCAGTCCCACCCCCCGTCGAGGTGGGTGTCTGTCGGTGGACGGCCCCAAGGGGGCTCGGGGTGCCCGACGGTTGAAAGGTTTTTGGAGTACCGGACTTTGCCCCTTCACCAAAAAGGGGGCAGCAGTTAGCGCTTTCATTGTGATCGACATGTTAGCAATTCCTCATGAGGTATATCCCGTCCTCCTCAATTCACCCTTTTATCAATTCACACACTAAAAACATTCAGCCTTCACTTCCCATTTAATTTATTTTAGAATCAATTCAAACAAGATTTTCCGAGAAAACTTAAGTAGGTAGGGGCACACCCACTCTTAACTTACAAGGACCCAAAAAAGTTTGCAATTCCCCCCCGAGAAGCAACAGGGGGACAATGGTGAGGGAAAACCCCTTATTATCCTATCATTAAAAACCCTCCCTTTAACTTTCATACATTAACCCCCAGCCCCCACCACCATACACACCCAACACAAAGTGGAAGTAAGACCCCCCTAATCTGAGCTTTTTTCTCCCAGAGAACCAATCACAAACGGCCATCCGACCCAACCCGGGTGCACTTTGGGCATTGTGGGCCATAGACCGGGTGGAAAGGGGCAGATGTACCTCTGCAGTACAGACTTACCCAAAGAGGACCGTCAAGGGCAACACAGTCAAGTCAAACAAAAGTCAGTTGAGTTTGGGGGGGGAGTAATGAATTGTGGTATGTTAAAAGGGGAGATCCGAGAGAAACTGTTTTTTTTTGGGAATATTTCTGGGAAAACTTATGTTAAGAGGGCAGTAGTAATAAAACCTCTTTATAGATCATTCTCACTTCTCAGTGGAGAATTTTTAAAGCCAGTGGGTTTTTAGTGAAAAACCGAACAAAAGGGGATTTGAATTTGACGGGGGGAACAAGGGTATTTTCCAAATCATGAAAATATGACCTGCAAAAATAGAACTGTGACAAATGTCCCAATCCCCCAGGATTGATGATGAATTGACCGTTGTATGATACTGAGAGATCAAGCGAAGAAAATGGCAAATTTGTCAAGTTAGATATGTAACTAAGTTGACTAAAAGGAAGAAGACGAAGTATATGAACATTTGATAAACAACCAAGTATCACATTAAACGTGGAATACTTTTATATATATTATTTATTTAACATCAGAGAAAGACCTGTCTCCAAGGAAATGTGACAACTCGCCAGTGCAATGATGCCGTGTCGCCACTTGCATTCTGTCTGTCTCCATGGTAACCGCAGGTGTCCAGCGATTGCTCCACCCTCTTTGTGGACGGCAGCGAGTCCGGGTTGGGTAACACCTGTGCAGTGGTGGAGTTTCTACTGGGCGCGCTCAGTGGCTCTGTGTGTTTGGAGGTGTGGGCTCCGTCCGTGCCCCTGCGAGTGTCCGTGGCGGACCCCGTTCTCAACGCCATCGCCGGCTGGAACCATTTCACTGAGAAAGGGTGGGAGACTGAATCTATACTGGGCTTTATTTAGCCTCTTTATATATATACATTTATGTGAGTGTGTGTGTGTGTGTGTGTGTGTGTTTCTCTATATGAAGAGACCCACCGCAGTGTAAAACCCTAGCAGTCAATGTCAAGCACTCTGTGGCCAAAAAAAGAGAAACATATTACTAGTTTTTGTAGCTTTTCACCAGAGAAAAATCTAAATTGGATATAAAAGAAGAACTTTTTCCAAAATTTTGTTGTGGTCCTGTGGTGAGAATCTTCTTCTTATTACAACAATGATTTTTCATTCAGAGACCAAAGTATTTACATTTAGACTAGATATCCACAAGTAGTCTATATACAGTAATGTACAGACAAACTTATATTAGACCAAGTGTAAGGTTTGTTTAGTGTCATTATTGGTCAGAGAGGGCTCTGGAAGGTGCCCTGTAATTCTGAATTGTGATTGGTCGTCTTCTGGACGACCTCTGAATGGACCCGACTCGGAGCGTGCAGCAGCAAGACAACGTAGGTCCGTTTGACGTAGACAAATCCAGGAAATTCAAAGACCCCACTGAGAGCCAATGAAATCTGAGCATTCAGAGGTGGGCGGAGCTAACCAAGCTGCCTGCAGGGCGTCTTAATCTCATTATTAGACATTTTGGTCTGGTTTAACCTTAACCATATTATAACATTTAGATATATTAGACATTCCGATAGATATGCTGAGGCCTGTAGTTTCTCATGTGTGTACTGTCTCCATAGGTGTGTGCCAGTGTACCAACGCTCCTCGATCCAGGTTCTGACTCAGTTCACAGCTCAGGACTCTCACAGCAGAACCACACACCTGCTGGGCTCGTCTGATTGGTTCGTGGATGTGACAGAGCTGGTTGGCCAATGGCTGAGAGTAGAGGACCCTCGGGTGGCTTCCCTTGGCCCCCAAAACTACCTGATTGGTTCACAACCGGGAAAGACGTCCCTTTATTTTGATAGGGGTTCAGGGGGCCCTTTCATTCCTGAGCATCATCCTTATCATATCATCCTCTCATCATCACCTCATTGTACCTGTGTCTCAGGTCATCTCTAGCAGTGGATGGCGTGCGGGGATGGACATCACTGTGACTTCCCCCTTTCCCCGGGGGACCTGCCGTGCGGTGGTCGGGGCCTTGGCATGCCCGTCAGGCTACCCCGCCCACCCCGTCCTGTCACAGCAACATGACGCCACAACACTCTATACAACCGCCCGGGTGAGAGGGAACACATTTTAAAGAAACGAGCAGGTCTTAAAAAAAAGCTTGTTGGGGGGGGGGTTACGCCGATAGGTGGAGCAGGGACCCCTCTCTGTACATATTTTGTTTATTTTATGAAAGGGAAGTTGCATGTTAAGGGGGCCATCAGTTTTAATGTTAAAAATCTGTTGGGGAAAGGCAGTTATTTCCTCCAAAGGGGGCCCCTATTTAGCTTAACTTCAATTTTTTTTAATTTTTTTTTTAAAAAAACCCTTATTTAAAAATGCTATATTATGCGGGATATTATTGACTTTTCGACATTTAATTAAAAAAAACTTTTAGAATTTTGTTTTTTAACAAATTGGGACAGAAACCGAAAAGAAGGAAAAGAGAGAGGGGCAAGAAAAATAACCCCGACTAATACATTTAAATTTCATAAATCATAAACATAAATGTAACGTTCTTTGCACCGTATGGTTTTCTCCGCAGGGGCTTCCTCACGCTGGCTCCGTTTAGGCGACACCGGGGGCCCCCCCCTCTCCTCCCCAAAAGGGCCTTCCCTTCTTTCCCGCGTCCTCCTCATTTTCTGAACTGTGGTTTGGTACACCGGTTCCCGCCGCGCATTGTTGCCCCGGGGCCCGGAGGGGGCCTTTATGCTTCAGAAATCGGTTTCTACCTGCCCGCCACCACCCATCCAACTCCTCATAAGGCGCGGATTGGGTTTGGGCCCGGGGGGGGGGGGGGGGACCAGGAGGTTGGGCAGGGGATTGGTTGGATAAGAGTCCCGTAGACCAGGGTTCCTGCAGCCACGGGGGTGATTTGGCTGGACATTCAACATGGGTGGAGCGACACCAAGTCTATACGTCCAAACTTTTAAAGAGGGTGGGGGACAGTTTAAACAGGGGCACAATTGGCGGGGGAAGGGCGGTCAACGAAAAGGGGGGTCCCCGGAAAAATCTGGAAAAAGGGTGTGCTGAGCCGGCAGGGGGGGGGCCCGGATACTTTCCCCCAACCCGGAGGAGGAAGGGAGGGGGGGGAGGGCTGGGCGGGAAGGGGGCTGTGGAGTGGGGGGTGGCCGCTGCCTCTCTCTCCTTTTTTCGGGGTGTCCTTTCCTAGCTACTGTCCCCCTGTGCCCGCGGACAGAGGGGACAATCATGGAGGGAAACAAAAAACAATAGGGGGGAGGAAGAAAGGGGAGGGGAAAAAAGGAGAAGACAGGAAATAGATAGAAAGAAACAAGTTAGAAAAACAAAGAGCCAAGCACGGACAATAAAGGGATGAAAAGAAGTAAGATGTTTTTCTGATACACTTGCACGGCCAGGGTACCCAGGGAAGATTATCCGGGTTTGTACCATTTTCCCCCTTTCCAGAACTTTATATCAAAACGGTCCCCTTCGGGGATGTTCAGGGTCCACGGGGTTTCCCTTTTTGGGCCAGATGTCCGTCCCTTCCTCGCTCTGTTTGGGGCGTTCTAACTCCGTGGACCCGAGGGAAAAGGGTTTCTGGTCCTCAGATCTCGCAGGGGAATCCAGCAGTACTAGACTTCTGTCCAAACGGGGTTCCGTACCCACATGGGACCCATCTCCTTTTTCCCCGGGCTAGGGGATTTTGTTGCACTTAGTGGGGATTTTGTTTTATATTTCATTTTAAATAATTTCTTAATCTCAAAGAAACTTTGTTAATTATAATACAAATTGGTTCTTTTTTGAAGGGGTGGCATAAAGACATGCTCTGTTTTAACCAGGGGTTGAACTAGGCGTACCCCTGAAACAAAAAAACGGATCAAGCCCCCGGGGGTGGGGCAGTTAGGGCGGTGTATCAGCCAACCCCTTTTTCGACCCCAAAACAGGGCCGGGGGAAAAGAATTTAACTGCTTTTCCCCATTTTGTATTGGGCTATATTCTCTTATTTTTTTGTTTTCCTAATTTCTTTTTTTTAGGTGCAACCAAATTTTTCCTTTAGTCCGGGGAACCCCACAACTTCAACGTCCCCTTTTTTTTTCATGCTCCTTATGTCTTCATATTAATTTTTGGGTGGATAAGCGATTACTCACAAAAACACAAAATAGCACCCTAAACCCTGTGAGCTAACACACAAACGCACCCCAGACCCTGTGAGCTAACGAACCCCAAAGACCCTAGAGCCCCCGGGCTAAAAGACACTACTAGCACCTAGACCCTGGAGCTAACAGACCAAACACCCCTAGAGCCCCTTTACTAACGACAAACGCACCCCAGACCCTGTGAGGGAAACACTAACTACACCCCAGGCCCTGTAATAAAAACACAAACTAGCCCAAGCCCCGTGAGCTAACAGACACAAAATAGCCCCTGAGCCCTGGACTACAAACTAACTAGCCTAACACAATTTTATTTTTTTTTGGGAGCCCAAAAAAAAAACTGTATCACAACCAGGTGCACTATAAAAAGCATTTCGGTTTACTTCTCTTTTAAAAATCCATTTGTCAGGTTAAAAACATTTTTTACTAAAAAAACCGGTTAAAGCAGAAAAGGAGCAGACGGCAAAGTGTTTTTAAATTTGACTTGCAAAAGGGAAGAAACAAAAAAAAGGGCACCATCCCCCAGCGGGGGCTTGGGGGAACTTCAGCGTTTTTCTCTGCACTCGTTTCTTTTTCACTTTGGTTGATACATTTTTATCTGGTTTTCCCTCCCTAAGAGAACATTTGTTTTTTAAAGCCCTTGAATTAGACTTTTGCTCCTCTGTGTAAAAAAGTGAATTAGACCTCTTTAAGAACAGCACAAAAAAGAAAAGAGGGAGAGCAAAGAAAAAAAGTTTGTTAAAGGCATTAAAAGAAAGAATAAAATAAAAAGCAGTAAAATTTTCCCCAGCGATATAATATAAATAAAAAGCAAAAAATTTATAATATTTTAGACACATACAAGAAAAATGAAATAAAAGTTTATAAAAAAATTTTCTCTGCATTTTTTTTGTACATTTAACAAAAAGTCAAAATTTACTCTCCAAAAAGGTTTTTTCAAAACCATCCCAGTAAAGGTAAATGAAAAGTTTGATTATATGGTTTCCAGCTTAACAAAGTCAAGGTTTTTACATTAAGGAAACATTCCCCATTCACAAACTTAAACCCCTTTTGGGGGGGGGCCTGTAAAGGTGCCCCCCCTGCTCATCAGAAAAAAACATTACAACTTTACACTCCGCCCGAGGGGCAGCCCCGGGCCCCGGGGGTCGGTTTGAAAGGAATTTGAAAATGATGCAGGGGGGGGATCTAACCCAAACCCTTCCATTGGGCAGGAAAAACCCGTCTACCATGAGCCACAGCCCCCCAAGGAGGTTGTATCTCCCTAAAAAGGGAGAAGGGAAAACTTTTCTTTGAAAAAAAAAATTCCTTCTCAAACCCCCCCCCTTGGGGGAAGCGGACGCCTTTTGGCCCAAATAGTTAAAAAGATTTTCGGGGGGGTTTTATACTTTTTTTTTGCTGGCCCATCTTTTATGGTCAGAGTGTCTATCATATCGGGTTTAAAAAAAATGCCCCCCACCCCAGGACTAAACAGAAAAAAAGAATACTTTTTTGCATAACCTTCTTTCTCTTCCTTTGTTTTTCCCGACGCGGTGCTGTGCCCTTCAGGAAGTGCGTGTGGGTGGGGGGGGGGATGCAGAAAAGGGCTGTGTGCGGGTTTGGGCCCTTTCTGGTGTCAGGGTTTGTCCCTAGCACCCCCCCGTCGGAGTCATTTTTCCCATGCCTTTTTTCTGGTGTTGCGTGTTGCAACGTTTTTTACAAAAGCCTCAATGGTCACGGTTTTTGGGTTTTCTGGGGGGGCTGGTTTTGCCCTCTGTAGGGCCTCTTGCAGTGTGTGGGGGGCCCCGTCGCCCCTTCAGAAACCCTTTTACGCTGTGGGGGACCAGAAAACCTGGGAGGGACCTTCAGGGTTTGGACTGCCGTTTTTCCTCCTAATTTCTTACACCCAAAATCTCCGGGTTTTGCAGCTGGAGGGGGTCCCCCGCTGGGTGGGGCGGGCAGCAAAACCGGTTCTTTGTCAGAAGACAAAGACAGGTACCCCCACTCAAAACCATCTCGCTACCCCCAAAAAAGCTCTAGAAGTTTAACCCTCATACAGGGTGGTCTCCCAAAAAAGGATCTAAAACAATTATTGGGGGCGTTCTGCCCCCTCATTCCTAGTAGTAGTTTGTTCTTAACTTTGGGGCTTTTTTGAAAACCACTTTCTCCCCTCTGACGGTGTGAGTCAACAAATTTCATCTGAATCTAAAAATGCCCCTTTACAAATTTTACCCTTTATGAAATGGTTTGGAAGACCATTTTTCGTTAAAAAATACCCCTCCCCCCTTTTGGCCAGGCCCCCTGCCCAGCTAATTACCCATGGTTTCCCACTTTCCCTTGGATTATTATTTAAAAAAAAATTTAAGTAAGATTTGAACCTTAAAAGGGGGAAAACCCCCTTCTGCACACCATTCCTCCCTTGAGACAGGCCCCCCCCCTGGCCCTTAGCTCCCAAATTTTAGGAAAGCGGGCCCGACTCTCGGGTTAGGCCACAAACAAAGGTGCACCACTAAAAGCCATCACCCTTTCATTTGGGAAGTTTCTTGCATTTTTTTTGTTTTTGTGCCCCCCTTTTGCCAGGTGACCAAAAAAGTAACAGTTAATATTTTAATCTCTCAAGGCTTCTCTCTCGGGGCTTTTTAGACCGTTGGACTGTCACAAACCTGGCCCAAAAACTTTGAAAATTACCTTTACCATCCAACGGAATGCAAACCAAAGGGCTGTTTTTGGGTCCACTGGAAACTAAAAAAAAAAACGAGAGCAAACAAACAACGAAAAAATTTGTCCCCCTGGAATTCCTTGAAAAGCCTAGTGTCGGGTGGTACTTTGGGTGCCCGGCGTGGACCGCTGATTTCGCTTTTGGGTCCTAACAAAACGCCATTTGAGCGGTTTCCCCTTATCACGAATTTTTTTGACGGAAAAAATGGGGCGGGCGACAGGAAAATAACCCCTGTTTTAATAGGATTTTGGACCGGTCGGTTTCCCCCTTTTGTTTCGAGGCTTGAAAATTTTTGGGCCTGAAGTCTGTGCGGGGTTTGTGACATAGGTGCATGTTAAAATTTTTACACTTTTTGGTTCCCACGGTGCGTCTGCATTGGGGCGCAGGGGAGATTTTGTGGGGGGGAAATATTCCAGCTTAACAAAAAAGTGGTTTGGGGTTTTGTTTCGCTTCTTCCGCTGGGAAACCTGCGCCGGTGGTCCTGTTGACAGGAGCTTTCCCTAAACCCCCCTGGAAGGGAGGGTGAACGTCCCCCCCCCACGGTTTCGTCCTCAGTCAGTGGGCACGTCAGGCCAAAGGTCCCCAGTTTCTCCAAATGATCTTGCGGGTTAGACAAAAGAAGATAAGGGTTATGGGGGTGGATTCTGAAAAAAATTCTTTCTTATCAGGGTTCTTCTACTGCAAAATCATATTCAAACAATTGTACACACCAACTATCTTATCTTCCTTGAAAAAAAAACTTCAAAAAACTCCCGTTTCTGATGAGACAAAATAAATGAATGTATTTAGTTTGACATGAAGTCCAAAAAGGGGTTTAAACAATCTTGGCCTATGCGCAGGCCTGCAAACCTGCCCGAGAGAATATCCCCTAAAAAATCAGCAAAAGGTGGGTGTGTGTTTGGTTTATGTGAAAAAATCAGACGGGGGGACTTCTAATCTCAAACCTTGAGACCGTAAATTTGAAATACCCTCTTCCGAACATTAGACCCTTAAAAAAATTTCCGGCCCAGGGGAAGCAAAAAACCTTTTTCCCCTCCCTGCCTGAATCTCTGATCCCCATTTCACACATCCCGGGGTAAAAATTTTTGGAAAAAAAGTCCCTTGCACCCCTTTAAGAACACTTACAGGAACTTTTGATTTTTTAAAATAAAGATTTTTTAACTAATTTTCAAATTTTAAAACCCAAATAACCAAAACCTACATCCCTCCCACCCTTTAAGATCGTAGACCCTCATACACCCTAGATAAAAAATTGCTATAGAAACCCTTCTAAATTTTTTTTTCCCCGGTGAAAAATTGGGGTCTAGAATTTTTCCCTATCGGGGTTGGGAAAAGTGGATTTTATGGCTGTAGTGTGAAGCATTTAATTTTTATTGAAGCAATTTGTTAGTGGTGTTTTTTTCATTTTCACTTCCCTTATCCGGTCAGACTGGCTAACCTTCCCCCACTTCCCGTTCCCCTCCCCTTTGTCCGCCCGTTGCTGGCTGTAGGTTGAAACCCGCTGGGGGACCCCTCGGTTGTCGTTCCCTTCTTGTTTTGGGAGGGGCATTCGTCTGCCCAGTGACCTCTTCCTCCACATTGAGAACATGTGTCTCGGTCCACTGCTGGCCTTTGCCCTCCACCTCGCCCTCGCCTTTCCTCTCGCTTCGCCTTTGCTTTTGCCCCCCCCCTCTCCACCCAATGTTCCCACGTCAAAGTTTTTTTTTTCTTTTCAGCTTGTTCCGCGGGTTTGTAGCATTGGATGCCCGTACCTGATGCTGCTTTTAAATGTCAGATGGAGTGGGGAGAGGCCGTGGTTTGCTTGTAAGAGAGAGAGCGTGCGCGAGGTGGGGGCTGTGTGGGATCTGCTCCACTTCTGTTCTCGCTTGGGGGAGACACTGACGGTGTAATGGTTCCCATGTCCATTTTTAATAGAGGCTATATATATTGGGAACATGCAGTAGTGTATTGTTGTTATTCCCATTTTTGATAAGTTGTAGCCTAGTATCAGTGGCCGGGATTGGTATCACGTGTATGGTCTGACGTTGGTGTATTAACTCCTTTTATTTTGAAATTGTTTCTAATTTGCATACCTCTTTTAATGACACGGGTTGTGGACGTGAAAAAGGAGGCTGACGATTGGGCGAGAGAAGGACGGGGAGAAGCGGTCGGGCTCAGAGTTGCAGCGGGGCAGTTTTCCAGGAGCCCCCGGCCCTCGATCAATACTTTTCGGGGATTACAAACTGGGAGTACTCCTTGGTGCTCGGCGGCGCCCTGGTGCTGAGCGGACCGTGGCAGGTTGCGTGAGTTGTCCGTGCGGACAGTTATTACCGCGGCTTCTGGCCACGCTTCTCCGGCCATGTTTTGTTTGTTTTGTTTGTTTTTTGCTACTCTGGATCCGGACTATTTAAGTTTATTGAATGACTTTGGGTTGTTTGGGTTTTGTTGGGGTGTTGGGGAAAGGTGTTTAAATGTGTGGGTCACTTTTAAGTGCTTGACGTGTTGTACGGAGGGGTGTTCCGATGTGAAATAAGTTGTGTCATTAATACACGCATTAAATTTACAATCTATGTCTACTTTTTATTTTTAATAGCATGGTTATTGAGCCGACCTAAAGGCATTTAGGGGGTTGGTAGTGTTGGGGGGGGGGTCTATTCAGGTGTTGTGTTTTTAAAAATAGGGAGGAAAAGGGTTTATACCGATTGATATCAGGATCCGCCCTTCCTTTAAATTTTTAAGCGTTGTACCTTTCCTTTGCCGAGGGGGGTTTGGGAATTGTTACAGTCGGTGCCATATGGGGGTGGGGGATTAATTGTGATATTGTGGGTTATGTTTACTTTGTGCCTTGCTGTAGGTTAGTTTTAAAACGCAGCCGGGGTTTTTTCTCCTAATAAACAAAAAAAGAAAAAAGAAGAAAGTTTGGGGATTTTTGCTGTGGATTAGGGGGGGTGCAAGTTGCCTGCTAGGGTTACACAGTATCAACACACATTTGCCCCAAAAGACGTTCAGCAGTACATTCCTTACTTACTTACATTCGCTCCTTTGGTTTTTTGGGCTGTTTATCAAGGAGGGATGCCACGCACCAACAGGGGACCGCGCAGAAAGTGATGACTTCAAGGTGGGGCTTCTCTCTCATAGACGGGGAAAACAAAACCCCGCCTGCCTACTGAGGCCACCCCACCCGACACTTCACGACCAGGCATAATCAACAGCATCAGTGACAAAACCCTCTATTTGGACTCCCTGTACCTAGACCACCTGCCGGGAAAAAACACGGCGTCAGGAGATGAGGAGGGGGAGGAAGAAGCTGAGGTGGTTTTGAGAGCGGCGCGGGTTCCAAGAACGGGCAGTTGAGGATGGGGGCCCTGGAGAATCGGGTCAAAGACACCATCGAAGCACCCCTTCATCGGGAGGGGGGGCCCCTCAGAGTGGCCATTGAGACAGGGGATGAAAGGGGCCAAAGGAATATATCGACACTAAGCTGCGAGTTTTGATCAGTGGTGGTGGCCTGCTTAAACGCAGAGATAAGCAGTGGGGTGAAAACCTGGAAAGACTCGGAAAAAAACCGTTCCTCCTGGGGGCCACCAGTTTCTCCACACCTGCAGCGCTACAGTCACGACCCGGCAAGGGTTTTTCCCTTCCAGCCTCTGCTGCGGCCACAGCCAAACCTCCTATTAGGATGGAGTTTCCCCAGTTTGGTGAGTCGAGGATTCGGCTGACGTCACGGATTTTATCGAAGCAGTGTGACAACTTCTCACTCTGGGGCCCCACGAGTGACTGAACTATTAGGCACACCTCAACACTGTGCTTAAAGAGCTCACGGAGTTGGTGGTTAGAAATCCCGCAACGATATATCTAATTGGGTGAGCTTCAAAAGCGCATTTCTTGAGGCTTTCTGCCCACGACACCAGTCGGAGATTGAGGGCAGTTCGATCCCATGTGAAAAGTCGCCTAACCAGGCCTTCGGGACTTTGCGATGACATCGAGCGCTCTGCCTGAATGGGTCCAGACAGCCAGAAGACGAGATGGTGCGGCGCATACTTAGTGCTGAACCCCGGTTGGGGTGGGCTGCGGGGCACCTGTGACGGTGGACCAGATGGTCAAGGGGGGGGCCTTGAAAAGGCTGGGAAACTCCAAGCTTTATGGATGAGTGCAACAGTCCCAGGTTGCCGACCGCTCTTCAGAACCCGAAGAGCTGAGAGGGGGTCAAGGCGGGTCAAGGGCGAATGTGCTCGGTGTTGGATCCTACCCCTCCTGGTGGTCCCACTATCCTCCGAGGGCTGGTGAGCTGTCCTGGATTCGGGCTGAAACGTACTCCCCCCTGAGTGAAACCCTGTGGAACCAGGTCAAAAGCAGGAGAGACATTAAGCCTGACGTCATTCCAAAGTTCATCATGGCCAATGGGCAGGAGAGTCGGCCTTTGGGGGAAATGACCACCCTGCTCCTTTCCCTTCACGATGCCCACGTCACCGAAACATACACATACTCAGCGCCAATCAACTTTGCATCCCTTTTGGGCTGCTTGGATTGGACGTCATGTGCACCCAGCCAGATTGGGTCTGAAGCCCCACCTAAGAAAATGTGCTTCAGGTGGTAAGAGCATAGGTTCTTGCCTACGGGCGTTGAAGTCCTCCCAGTGGGGGCCTACAGTGAACTTTACTGGCTGTGGGGGATCTGACATGAAAACCGCCTACGGGGTTTTTCCCCCCCTCTTGGACGAACAGCCGGGAGCTTGTTAGACCACTGCTGCAGAAATGGTCTACAGTCTGGACAGAGTCCACCGGGGCTACTACCATCATAAAACACAAGATCTTGACTACCGATGAACTCCCAGTGCGGAGGAGAGCTTACAGGGTATCGCCACACAAGCAAGCGGTCATCGAAGAACAGTGAAGAAAAGCTCAGGACAATGTATAGAGCCTTCTACGTCGGCTTGGGCGTCCCCGTGGTGTTGACCCTAAGAAGGACGGAACTCCACGGTTCTGTGTGGATTTCAGGGACTTAATGCAAAAACACACCATGACGCTTATCCCGGGCCACGGGTTCAGAGATCTTAATCCATGCATGGAGCGCAGTGTTTTTAGCTCACTTGATCTTCAGAGCGGTCCCGGCAGGTGGCCATGGATGAAGGAAGTAAACTAAAAACACCCTGACCACCCACCTAGGACGGTTCCAGTTTTAGGTCAGCCATTTTGGACTGGAATGCCGGAGCCACCTTCCAACGGCTGATGGAAATGTTTGGGGATTAAAGGGCGAATATGTTTCGTGTACAAGACGACATCATGTTTTCTCCAAGTCGCATGAGCAACACCTACGTGACCTTGAGGCGGTGTTTTAAAAACTCCATCATGCACATCTAACTCTCAATGTCACTAAATGCCGTCTTCTGCAATCCCAACTCACCTTCCTAGGACATGTGGTCCCCCGGAAAGGCGTAGAAGTGGAAACAAAAAAGGTGGAAGCAATTGCGGCTTACCCCGCCCTAGGGATTTGAAGAGTCTCCAGAGGTTTCTGGGGTTGGTGGGCTGGTACCACAAGTTCATCCCCGGCTGGCCGATATCGTCACCCCCCCTTAAAAACCTCAAGAAAAAAAGGGGTCAAAAGGGATTGGACTGCACCCGTGTCCGGCCGCCTTTGAACTTGTAAGCGATGCTGCAGTCGTCACCTGTTGGCTCAGCCCCGAGCCACACGGGTGTTTTCAAGTGCACTGTGATGCCAGCGATGTAGGTTTGGGTGCGGTCCGATGCAGGCAAAAAAGGGGAAGACCAAGCCTTGCATTTCTTCAAGAGCTCTCCTGGTGCTGAACTGAGTATTCCCCTCAGAAAAGGATGCTTGGCTGTTGTGGGGCGGTGGAAAAGTGGCGCATTATTGGGAAGGAGAAGCATTTGACGTTTACACAGACCACAGCGCCTAGCCTGTGCATTCAACTGTCCCCAAAACTTCATCCCGGCTCACCCGATGGACGTTGCGGCTGCAGGCATTCCCCTTTTTGGGTCCATTACAAGAAAGGGTTGGTAAAGTGGTACCGGATGCCCTGTCCCGAGCACTCCTCAACCGGATGGGAATGTAGGTCTGGCTAGTGCAAAATCTTACTGGTCTGATCTAAACCCAAACCTTCAGGACATTTAAACAGCTCAGGAGACCGGCTTATGCCAAAGCTTGGCCTTTCCATCTGCAATCCAACACCGGGACCCTCCATTATCAACAACAGCATGGGGTGTTATACCGGGTGTACCATCTAAGTATGGGGGTTTTCAACTACCAGCTGGTGGTTCCCGTGTGTTAGTCCCAGAGTTTCTGGCTTACTTCCATACAGTCCATTCGGGGGTCACCTAGGGGGGATGAAGACCCCTGAAGATCCTTGACGTGGGATGGTGGCCCACAGTGCGCAAGGACTTTGGAGCCAGTGCGCAGTTGCCCTATCTGCCAACAATACAAAAGGGTCCAATGTCAAGCCCTCAGGGTACTCCAGTCAAAAGAGGTCTGGCACCGGGGAAATGGTAGGAGTGGACTTCATGGGACCCTTCCTCTCAGCAAGGGCCGGAATTCAGTTCTGATTGGGGGTGGTTGATTATTTCAGTAAGTGGGGGAGCTGTTTTGCGTTTAAGGATGCAGACACCAAAAATTTGCCAGATCCTTAAGAACACATCTTTACACGTGGGGGTACCCCCCCTTCCTTGTGTCTGACCGTGGGCCCCAGTTCACCAGTTGTTTACTGTCCAGCCTCTGTGAATCCTGGGTGTCCGCAAAAGCTTACCACCGCATACCACCCACAGACGAATCTGACGGAAAGGGTCTCGGACCCTGAAGACCATGATCGCCTCGTTTGTGGGGGAACTCATCAGGACTGGGATCGATGGTTACCTGAGTTCCGGTTGGCTATTAACACGGCCGTGCATGAGACCATGGGGTGTCCCTGCTGGTTGGCTTTGGGTCGCAACCTCAAAGGCCCTTGGAGCGACTTATTTATAAGGCCCCTCCCCCCAGCACATCTACATACAACACACTCACACACAGCGCTATTGCTGAAGGAGGTTAAAAACCGTGGGGTGGCAAAGCCAGACAAGCTAGATACTATAATGCACGACGCAGAGATGTACACTTTGCTGTTGGGGATCTGGTCTGGGGTTTGGTCACATCCACGTCTAAAGCCTCAGCCAAATTCTCTGCTAAGTTTGCACCCAAATGGTTAGGGGCCCGTTTGGGTAAAAGAAAAAGCTAGGGGCCTTAAAATTACCGTGTCGAGGGTTATTCGATAATGCGAAGGTGGACCAATAATGTGGTAGACCTGAAACCCTCTATGGCCCCGATAACCGCTGGCTTTGGGGGGGGGGGAAAGTAATGGTTGCCCATGTCCATTTTAATAGAGGCTATATTATATGTGGGAACATGCAGTATGTATTGTTGTATTCCCATGTGATAAAATTTTGTAGCCGTTATCAGTGACCTGGATTGGTATCACGTGTATGGTCTTACGTTGGGTATTAAACTCCTTTTATTTTGAAATATTTTCTAATGCATACCTCAAAATAAAGACACTGGGTTGTGACGTTTAAAAAGGAGGCTGATCGATTGGGCGGAGAAGACGGGGAGAAGCGGTCGGCCCCAGAGGGTGCAGCGGGCATTTTTCCAGGAGACCCCGGCCTCCGATCAAATACGTTTTCGGTGGATTACAAACTGGGTACTCCTTGGTGCTACGGCGGCGACCCTGGTGCTGAGCGGACCGTGGGGAGGTTGCGTGAGTTGTCCGTGCGGACAGTTATTAACCGCGGCTTCTGCCACGCTTTCTCCGGCCATGTTTTTTTTGTTTTTGTGTGTTTGCTACTCTGGATCCGGACTTTTAAGTTTATTTAATGACATTGGTTGTGTTGGGTTTTGTTGGGGTGTTGGGGGGAAAGGTGTTTAAATGGTGGGTCACTTTTAAGTGCGTTGACGTGTATGTACGAGGGGTGTGTCCGATGTGTAAAGTTTTGTCATTATACACGCAGTTAAACTTACAATCTATGGTCTACTTTTTTTTTTTAATAGCTGGTTATTGACCGACCCCAAAAGGGATTGGGGGGTTGGTAGTGTTGGGGGGGGGTCATTCAGGTGTGTGTATTTAAAATAGGGAGGACAAGGGTTTTAGCCGATTGATATCAGGATCCCCCCATTACCTTAATTTTAAGCGTTGTACCTTTCTTTGCCGAGTGGTTTGGGAATTGTTACAACGGTGTTTCTCCCTTCGGGCCCGGATGTTGGGAGGGTAGGGGGGTGGTGGGTCGAGCCTGATCACCATCTTTAAAACTTGGATAGAGGAAAATGCATTAGTGACAGTGGGTTTATATCTCCTTTCTGTATTTCAACAGCATTACCTGTTCCCTCCTTAGTAACTAGTTTTTTGTTTTTTATCTGTTTCCTTTCCCTACGAGTGGCTTCTTTCATCCACTGACTAAAACATTCTTTGTTTTTTTTCTATTTGAATCAGATCTTGGGTGCTAATCGTCTTTCCCCCTCTCAATAATTTTTCTTTTTCGTCTAAATCCTGTTTTAGCAGGATTTAGAAGTTTACCTGTAACTTAAAGAACCATGTTCAGGAAACCTGTGTTTTGTTGTCCTAATAAACCAAGCATTCTAAAGCCTGCGGACCATGGTTCATCATCATTCCATCCACTACCGGCCCTGAAGAAACGTGTGATTTTGTGCTCTTGTTATACATTTCCAAAAACAGTTAACAAGCAGCCGAAGTACTTCTTTTACGTATAATCGTCACTATACGGCCTAGTTTAGTTCTCGGTAAACTTTGCGGGAAAACCTGCAAACAGCTGTAACTCCATTTAAGCTACAATGACTGTTTATCTGTGATAGATTTCTTTTCGATGAAAATCCTGATAAGCAGCTATGATGTCTGTTTATCTGTATGATTTTGAAATCTATTCGTCACCCCGTTCTAGTCCGTATTGGATGCAATGATGTCAATTGGCTCTTTTTCTCTGTCATACCAAACAATCTGGGTGACAACAAAAAACCTTTTTCTCCTGTTTTGTACACACACAACCCAAAATTTCCCAAAACAAAAGATAGACTTTCACCGACTACCCTCAGTGGAACCACGGCCAATCTCTGTCCCACAAAGTGTCTCAATATCCAATTCAAATTGTTTATAGGCAAAACTTCAACTTAAATGAAACTTCAACTTACCCCCGCTGTTTGAAATTGCTTCCTTTTCGTTTGGACTTCAGAGTGGGATCAGCGAGCCCTCCGTGGTTCCTGACCCTTTTTTAATTATTTTTTTTATATTATATAAAAATATTAATATAAAAATAATAGTTTTATATTATTTTTTTATTCTATACCTGGACCTTTGTCTTTTACAGTACATTCTGTACCTGGAATTTTGTCTTTTATAGCACATTTTGTAGCTGGTCCTTTTTTTTAATTCTTTCTCTTTTTTCTTTCTCTCAATCTCTGTGCCTGCCTGCTCTAGTAAACCATTCACAGACGCTTATCTGTGCTTTCCATCAAAACCATACTCATCTACCCATTCTTTCACAAATTCTATGCTTCCCGGGAAGATTTTTTCCATAAAGTTCACATCTTTAGGGACTTTTACACTCTGTTTCTGACCCATATCTCCTCCCAAATTTACTTCACAACTCACAAATCCCACAATAAAAGCTGCACTGCACCAACCTGTTGCCTTGGTCTAAGCAAAATCCCACAAAGAACCACAAGTTATCACAATAAACCGCTGTGCAGTACCAACCTTATTGTTTTCAAACAAATAGTAAATGGTCACAAACAACACAACAACTCGCTATGAATCAACACACATAGCGTATCAGACAACAACCCGCTATGAAAAGACACACATAGCGTATCAGACAACAACCCGCTATGAAAAGACACACATAGCGTATCAGACAACAACCCGCTATGAAAAGACACACATAGCGTATCAGACAACACAAAACAGTAACCCGCTATGAATCAACAAACATAGCGTCACAGCAAAAAACACAAAACAGTAAAAACACAAAACTAATTCACAGAACAACAAACAAACAGAATCACAAGATAGCGCTATCAATAAAGCATGTGATCACCCTGCCGAACTCCTGAAATTATTCAGAATGGCCTCTAGACATTCCCGTTTCCCCGCTCGGGGAAAAATGTCGCATTGAAAATATCAACTGATATTTCCCTGTTATCGCCTCAGCTGTGTCCCAGACCGAAAATAAACACCAACTTTACACTTACTTCAAGCTTTATATCTGGCCCCAGGCAACAGAATATATTACTCAATATGGTCCCAGACCGTAAGAATAAACATCAATGATACTTTCACTTAGCTTTGCAATAACGGGACCCCAGGCCCCCTGTGCACCTTTCCTGCAGTAGAACGTGTGTCCACTCAGAAGCATAAAAACTGCATCACTCACCCGTGTCTGTTCGCTCCTTGACCGTGGAAGTCGTCACCGAAAAGAGCAGGGCAGCGCCGGATCAACCTATGGCCCCGTCCCACAAAAGGTGGACGGCTGTTAACAGATTCTCCGGCCTTGATCGAGCGCGGTCCTGGTCCTCTCAGCTGTTGACTCCCGGGTTTCGGCACCAGAAAATGTCAGGTTCATAACACTTTAACTTACTAAATAAACACGGTCAAGCAAGAAAAGAGACGCAGACGGCAAATGTGTAGTTAAATTGACAGTTGCAAAAGGGAAGAACACACACAAGAGCCACCTATCCTCCAGCGAGGCTCTGGTGGAACTTCAGCGATTTCTCTGCAGCTCTGTTCCTTTATTCACAGTTGTTGATACATTCGTTATCTGGTTTATGCCTACGCTAAGAGAACGACTTGTACTTTAAATGACCTTGAATCTAAGACATTTGCTACCTCTGTGATATACAACAGTGAGACATTTATGACCTCTTGTAAGAAACAGCAGCAACACAGAAAAGAGGGAGAGCAAAGAGAAAACAGTTTTGTTAAATGTGCATATAATAAGCATTAAGATATAATAATAAGCAGTAAGAATATATGACAAGCAAGATATGAATATATATAAAATAAGCATGAAAGTTATAATATTTTAAGACACTACTACAGAGAAATATGAAATAAAAGACTTATAAAAATAATTTCTCTGTCAATTGTGGTTAATTGATGCCTGATGATGGAGCCAGAGATATACCAGGCGACCAATGTCACTAACCGTTCTTGATGGATTTTGAATGAAACTAATACCTGAGTTACTTTAAAAATTTTAGCATATAGTTCTGGACTTGGTCCAGACCAACTACAATATTTGGCGAGTCTAATGACTGAGTCCATGGTGAGTCTGAATCCAAATACAAACGAGTCCAACACAAGTCCGGACTAGTCCGAATCCGGGATCAAGAACTACAGTCCTGTTATATGTCAAAAGCCAAATAAAGGTTCCCCAAAGATGTTTTTTGTCATTTTGATGTCATCATTGTCATTTCAGGTAGTTCACACTGATGTTTGTTCAAGTGTTCATTTTGATGCTATGGAAATAGGCTGACACCTTATGATTGAGCAGCTGCGATTGTATGGAGCCCTCTTTTTGCTTTTAGGGTGTCAAACTAAAGGTTTTTTGAATGGTGTGATGTTCTTTTCGGTAACTTATGACCTTTAAATGAAAATTTCCCATTTTTTGAGATGCTTTGTTTGAAAGTAAAATTTTAAACTAGTAAATGCCCCTGTCATCAAGGTCATAGCTTTTAAAATTTTTTTTTACTGATTATTTGATTTATGTGAGCATTAATTACTTGGTTTTAGGGGTTGGGGTTTGACAGTGGTGTCATGGGCCTTTGTTTTTGGGGTTTAAATTTTCCTAACAAAAGTAAAGTTAGATTTCATAAAAGACTTAGTGAATACACAGAAAATTTATTTAAAAAACCCGACATAAACAATAGAAAGTCAAGGCTCAAGTCTTTCTTTAATCATATTTGCACATTATTTGGATTGCTTGGTCTTCCTTAAACAGAGGACTCAATTTCACCCCAATTTTCAACTTTTATTTTTGTCAAAAAGGGGGCTTTCTGTTTTCAGGGGTTCTTAGTGGGGGGGGTTTTCCACTCTTTGTACAGCCCCCCTGCCGCTCTGAAAATTTGGGAGATTTCCCTTATTTTCCTAACTCAGGCTTTTTCCCACAATAAAACCAAATCTAATTTCCCAACCATGCTGGTTCAGGTTTTTTTGTAATGCTGAATTTACAGCTGTTGCATGAAACGTAATACGCAATTTGGCCCTTTAGGGCTGCACAAAATAACAAAAACCACTTTTTTTACTTACATTGAAAAAAAAAAGGAAGTACACCCATTTTTTAAAATGTGTACATGTTTTTTTTTTTCTATGGAAAAAGGGTTTTGGGCGGCGGAGGGGAGTTTGTTTCCCTCCCTCCACTGACTGAACCCGGGGCTGATGGGAAACGCCGCTCAAATGACCAACATGAGAAGGTTTATGTAACCTTTAAAATGTTTGAACTGAGTTTTTAATTAGCTAATTGAAGGCTTTTTGCTAACTTTTATACATGTTATGACGGATCATCTCCATTTGTATTAATAAAACAAAAAATTTATCCCCTTTTTTGTTTTTAAATACAACAGATCCAAGCGGAGAATGATTTTTTTTGAGTAAGAGAAAGATTTTGAGGGAAGTTTTAAAAATCTAAAGGGGTAAATCAGGGAAATGTTTCCAAATTAAAAAAGCGCTCGGAATAAAGATAGGAAAAAACCCTCCTACTACTCGCATAAAAAAAACAATGAAAAAAGGGGTTTTTCTGTCTCTGATAAGATTCGATTAAATCAAACCAGGATGGAGTGTTCTATAGCCGGGCTAGAAGGCGGAAAAAGGTTGACATGCCCCTCCCCACTTCGCGGTTCCTTATGCGGATTCGTATTTCGCGGTTTTTATAATCATTTTTTTTTTTTTTTTTGGTGCATTGTTCTGCTTTCTGATTCGCCTAAAAACCCCCCCGCTTTTTTATCAAAAATCCCCAAGAATTGTGCTATCTTTTGTCGTCCGGCGTTATGTGTAGACATAAAACAGCTGGAAAATTTACATTAATTGGCCAAATTACTTGAATTTGAACATTCCTAAACCCAATATTTGACGAAAGGCCGGGGACCGACAAAAGCCCTGCGGATGGGCCCAAAGGGCGGAAGATGCTACCCCTCAGAAAAAAAAATTTTGGACCAAAGGGAAGGAAAAGCTATGAGCCGTTGTGCCATTACGGAATCAATGAACTTCCTTTTTCTTTTACATAAAGAGGAGGAAAAAAACAAAGGGACGACAGCACATAAATTTTAAATACAATGCAAAAAGGGTGTAACGTTCGCAACAAGCCCCTGGTACGGATGGGACGGATAGCTCTGTGGATTAATGATGCAGAAAAAAAACAAAAACTGGTACAAACCCCGAAGAAGAGAACACTGCAAGCGCAGTCAGGATGCAGGGGCCCCCAGCAAGAGCAGGGAAAGGCCTACACTGAGGTCCGATTTGTTAAATGAAAAGTTGAAATTGTAAAAAAAAAAAAAATTTTTTCATTTCGCGGATTTCATTTATCGCGGGCATTTCGGAACGTAACCCCCGCATAAACGGGGGGTTTTTTACTGTAAGGGAAAGACTTAAAGGGAAATGTTTTCTATACTCATCCTTCTAAATAGCATGTATTGTTATTACCCAAGAGTTTTCCCCCAAAGCCTCTCGGGTGTGGGGACTTTTGGACCCAAATTCACAAGCACACTTGTCAGACCAGGGGTTTTTGTCTT
Source organism: Etheostoma spectabile (assembly GCF_008692095.1). NCBI lineage: Eukaryota > Metazoa > Chordata > Actinopteri > Perciformes > Percidae > Etheostoma > Etheostoma spectabile. Next base: position 2,223,001 of record NC_045734.1, on the reverse strand, counting down.
TTTTTTGTCAAAAAACCCCCTTCACTGATTAAAAAAGGGAGTATATGGGACAAAATGGTTTAGTCATTAACAAGCAGTTTATTCACACTTTTTTTTATTCTCCTTTAGGCAGTATGTTTTTTATAATATTTTCATCGTGTTTACTTTTTATCCCCCATGGTACCGAGACCAATAAAACATTACTCTGCTATACAAAATACTGCATCAAAATTTGGAAAAGGCTCGAGGGCCCAACCCCCCAGGGGGGGACTCTGGGGGCCGATGAAAATTTCAAAAAAAAAAAATGGTTGCGACACCCACATTTGGGTTTAAAGCCCAAAATTTTTTTAAAAAACTGCTAGTACAAAGGCCTAACAAAAAGATACAGGCTTAAAAAAACCACACATACAAAAAAAAATGGCCCCAAAAACAGAAAAATAAAGATAATTTACAAAAATGCTTCAACAGTTTTAAAAGGGATAATGTTAAATAGAAATTACCACAGCCAGTTAGTTCAGACACCGAGTATTTCACTTTTTGGCAGAAACTTTTTAGTTTTTTTTTTTTTTTCCATAACAAAACCCCAACCCCCATTCTTGGTATTTACCCCCAAAAAGGGTCCAATAAGCATATAGAGGATTTCATTTGTAGCTGGTGTTGTCCATTTTTTGGCGTATTATGCAATTTCAAATACAGGAGACACAGGGAAATAAAATAATAACGCAATTGCATTTCCTGTTTTGGGCCAGATGGAGGCCAAAGTAAAGTACCCTCACACTTGGGTCTCCTACAGGCCAATAGCCTTACTCACATTTACAAAAAAGGCTACCATCCATTTGTAAGGAGGACCAGACTGTTTAACATTAAAGGTAGGATGTCCTGCGATAACATGAGAATGTTCCTTAACGTCATTCAGCTATCCCTGGTCTTCTTCTCTGAGCCAAGATGGTGGAGGTATTTGTCAGTTGGGTCGGGGTTCTTAAAATGCATAAAATGTGTCTTTACACAGATAAAGACCCCCTCCCGACCCAAACCATTTTCACATCTGGGAGTCCAAATAGGGACTTTTAGGGGTCTGGGGTCTCTAATGGCGTTTTTCCACTGCTGGTAACGGCTCGCCTCGGCTCGGCCCATTCTGTGTCCGTTTTCCATTACAGATTGAGTAAAGCCTCAGCGTGGCTGGTCACACATAGCAACGGGGATGACGTAATTTTTAGCGCGACTCACAACAGCACGTTGGCTACCTGCCGCAGCCAGAAGAAATGTTTGTTTCAAAAGAGCTGAAGGAAAGCAACAAAACCCACAGCTAAAAAAACGGGAGTTTGGGAATTCTGACGGAGTTCAGACGTGACATGACGGTTGTTCGCCGACACAAAAGGATAAGTTAAGTTTCATGGTAACGTTAGTAACATCTGCCGTGTTCAGCGCGCAGTCAGTATTACTATACGCTATATAAAGAACATGAACTTTAGCAACCATGATTACACACCAACATGTCTGCTGTGTACTGTTTGTGTTTCAGAGCATTCACGCTTTGCAAAAATCGCAAAATGTATGAGAGTCACGGAGAGGTTTATGACAAACAACTGGGATGCATCTGGGACGGCAGAGCCGGGGGGGACACAGGGGGCAGAGGAATAGATCGGGAAGTACGAGGGAGGTTTGATGCGCTACTTGAAAGCTAAATAAAAACTTTTGTTATATATATATTGTCTTGTTTTTTTAAAGTAACAGTGTGCAATATTGAAAACGACATGAAGCCGCTAGTAGCCCGAACAGTTGAAAAGTGAGAATAGTGCAGAGAGTGGATAATCTGTCGGTGTCCGGCTAGATTTGTATTAAATGTCCCGTTTGTTCTGGAAACACACTCCGCACTCTTGTTTGCTAACAAAGAAGTCATAAGTGACGATTCTCTCCGTAAAAAAAGTACCTGGTAGTAGGTCCCAGGGACTTTTTTTCATAATGGAAAACCAAAAAAGGCGAGTAGAGTCGAGGCGAGTCGAGTAGATACCACGCAGTGGAAAACCGCCATAACATCTGTCCCTATCCTGCCAGAGCCCTTACCTTTCCATTTGTGGCCCTTTGGTTTTGTGTATTTGAGAGTGTATTTATTTAACCTCTTCTAGATGCTGTAAAGGCAGATTTGGTTCACTGGGGCCCCCTACTACACCTGATCTTAAAAACAAAATGGATGCTTGGTCAGTACAGAACAAATTTACTGCAGTGACTGTCGTGTGTACGGCTCAGAGAAAGCAACGTCAAAGCCTTTTGTATTCAAGACTAAAAACTTAAATTCAGAAGCAATTAAGGACCACGAGTAATCAAAAAGCCCTCTACACACGATCAGCAAACTATCAAAGACTTCAAGAGGAGACCGCTACGGTCAAGGCACCGACGTCCATGAAAGCAGCGCAGATGGAGAGGATGCAACTGCCGTTTGGGAACGTTGGGATTCCTGGTTTTTTTGCTGGTAAAAAGTCACTGTGGCGGATGGCTTTTTAAATCTTTATAAAAGGTGAAAAGCACCTTTAAAAACACCTTTATGAGGTTGGTCATCCCAAAAAGTTAGCTCCAGGCCCTGGGGTTCAGAGCCAATGAGATTGCCTGCAGGTCCTGACTTTAAAACATCAGGTTCTATCTGTGAGCCGAGCTCTCGATTCCTAAATATTGAACTGTTTAAGTGTCATCTCAGCAGTAATCTTTTATTAGCGCTTTTTTGCTAGCACCAGCTCCGCTCTGCTCACACCGCGGTGACCTAACGCGACACACACACCGAACATCGAAGGTATATTATTTTTGATTCTCATGTGAAGACAAATTTTGTTTCAAAAGACGCTGGAGGCAGCAAAAAAACACTGCTGGACACCCCCCCCCCCGTCTGTTGTCAGTATTAATATTAACGGTCTATGGTTGCTAGCAATGATGACGCAGTGACAATTCTCTCTGACCGATCAGTAGTCTGCAGGTTTTCACGTCACCTTTTGGTATCGCCTCAGCTCGCTTGGAACCTCGACTGAGGTGGTACTACAAAAAAAAGGGACTTCTTTCATAATGGAAAACCAAAAATAGGTGAGTAGAATCGGAAAAAAAGCCATTTGAGTTGGCAATATTAACGCCACATTTAGCTAATAAATGCTAAGCTGACACAACACCCCCAAAAGCTCAGAGCACCACCCCGTTTAGAAAGCTGCATGTGTAGAGGTCCAGATTGCGTGTGTGTGTGTAAAATGTAATTTCCCCTTTGTGGGATTAATGGAAACCTATTATCTAGTTTTCACGTTCATTCTTGTATTCTGTGTTTCTAATAGAACAGGATCACATGCTTTAATGTTCAAAAACATTCAAACATACATCCTTTACATGCGGTCACCTCATTATTTAAAGATTTGTTTGAGTTTAATATGAACATCAGATATTTTAACATTATAGATATGACTCACAATGACTCAAAATACAGAAAAGGTCTCCTTTAATAAAGTACGCAGTACATTATGAGCTGTGTGAATGACATTAGCAAGCTAGCTGGCTAGCAAACTTCAGCAGTTATTGGTAAACACCGGCTTTTCACAAAGAAATAGATATTACTCAAAATCATCAATTTGAAGCATCCAACATGCATTTTAGATAAAGGAGAGGAAAGTCTATCCCTTATATGTCCCTTGCCCCCTTTTGATGAGCGCCGTTAAATTGTATGAAGCAGCTGGGGTCTACTAGGATATACGTGTGATTGCGTCTATAAATTAGACGTTAAACGATAAGCTTGGTGATGTATTTTATGTTTCTACTCAATATCTAAGACTCCCATGAAGAGACCCAAACCAACTATGAATGTATCTATCAAGTACAATGTAAGTAACCACAGCCTGATGGCTCTTCTACCTTTGTGCCAAAGAGCTCCACTTTTCACTGCTCCAACTATTACAACTTGAATAGTAAAAAAATCTATGCTGTCTGAATACTGAAATTACAATTTGAATGAGATTTGTTTTATAAATAGGTTGGCTAACATAAGCTAATCTCCCTCTTGTCATGTCAGGTCTGATGAATACTAATTTACAGGAGTGAGAAACACAAGGCATTGTGAGCTAACGTTACGTACCGAGTAACGTTAGGACAGGGGGAGTGACAGGTTGCAGCTGGAAATTGGAAGGAGGATGGGAAATATTTTTAATAGGACTTTTAAAAACCACCCACCTAGCCAAAATGCTTATGCTATCAATAGATAGCTCATTCTGGTTTCCTAACTGCTTTGCAAGTTCTAGGAGCTTAGCTGGGAGCTTTATGGAGACAGCTAACGTTAATGTTAGCTGCTCTACAGCTGTCAGCGTTAGCTGGGAGCTTAATGGAGACAGCTAAAGTTAACGTTAGCTGCTCTACAGCTGTCAGCGTTAGCTTAGCTGGGAGCTTTATGGAGACAGCTAAAGTTAACGTCAGTTGCCCTACAGCTGTCAGAGTTAGCTTCAACGTCATATATTACCTTCTAACAGCTCTGTTCTCAGTAATGTGACAATGTGCAAGAAACAGGTCGCTTATTAAATCAATAAAATAGTAGTGAAAGCAACGTCTGGCTTAGTTATGAATGCCATTAGCATTGTGGCTAACACTATTGTTACCTAGTTAAAAACAAACCGTTTTGGCTGTGCTTTTTAGAATCACGTCGGTCACTCGGTTAGCACGTCATTGTGCTAACCAAGCAACGTTAGCCTTACAACAGAAACGCTTTATTACACTTGTAAGATAACATTTCATCACAGAGTTCTGTTGATTTGTGTTGTCGTGGTGGAATATAATGTAAAGCGAGAGCGGCGTGCCAGAAATGCAATGCACTGTGACATAGGTCCCCTGCAAGGCCAGGCTGCTGTTAGACGTCCCTCTAGTGGACAGAGCGTGGAACTACAACCACATGCTTGTAGTATCCTTGACAAAAAGAGTAGTGTAGAACATATAACAGACTGCACATAGGCATTAAATATTCAAATATTAAAAAATAACATGAAATTCGAATGGTATTATAGAGGAAGATTGGCAGCTCTAACAAACACACACACAGTATGGTATAATATAGTAGTAGTTTATTTTGTTGGTTGTTGTTGGTCATCGTCGTCGTCGTGTGTTGCTGCTGCTGGCGAGCAGCTTAGCGGTGCTTCTTCATCTATTGCAACACAGCGGTGTTTCTTTAAGGACTGGGACCGGGTGAACAGTCTCTTACACTGTGAACACCAGTAAGGTTTCTCGCCGGTGTGCACACGCAGGTGTCTGCTGTAACTATAGGAACTGTTGAAACATTTCCCACATTGGTCACAGCTGAACGGCTGCTCTCCAGTGTGGATACGAAGGTGACGCATGTAGTTACTCAGGCGACCAAAACCTTTCCCACAGTCTTTGCACTGGTGCGGTTTCTCTCCGGTGTGGGTGCGCACATGCTGTTTGTACGTTTTTGAAATGGAGAAGCTTTTCTCACAGAGTTCACAGCGGAATGGTTTTTCCCCGGTGTGAATCCGCAAATGGGATTTATAATTGCCCAACTGAGAGAAGCTCCTGCCACACTGGTTACAGCGGTATGGTTTCTCTCCTGAGTGGACACGCAGGTGGATCTTGTAACTACTTAAGTCACTGAAACTCTTTTCACATTGGCCACACTCAAACGGTTTCTCTCCAGTGTGGTTGCGCAGATGCAGACTGAAATGGCCCGACTGGGTGAAACTCTTCCCACAGAAGTCACACTGGTACGGCTTCTCTCCGCTGTGGCTCAGCTGGTGTCGTTTGTACGAACTTAAAAAACTAAAGCTCTTGGGACACTGGTCGCAGCAGTATGGCTTCTCTTTAGTGTGGACACGCATGTGGATCTTGTAGATACTGAAGTAACTGAAAGTCTTGTCACACTGGTCACACTGGTAGGGGCCGGTGTGGTCCCGCAGGTGCTTCTTGTATGAACTCTGGTTGCTGAAGTGCCTCCCGCACTGTTCACAGTAAGAGGCTTCGTCTTCAGTGTGGCTGTGCAGGTGGAGCGTGTATTTCTTTAGTTGGCTGAAACTGCGGTCACACTGTTCACAGTGGAACAGTTTCTCCGCGGAGTGAGTGAGCTCATGTCTTTTCAGGCTGCAGATCCGACTGAAACCTTTCCCACATTCCTGACACTGATGAGGTCGGCTCCTGTCGCTGTCAGTCTGTTTCAACTGAGAAAAACAGAGAGAAATAAGAAAATACGTACTATGGAACTTCACATCTAAAATTGTTACATCTGCTACATTTTTACCGCTTTTCCCCTTAGAACCTTTGTTTTCAGACCAAGTACAAGTAATTGCATTTGGGTATTTGCCGATACAGAGTACCCATATGATTACTTAATACCATTACAATTACTTTGAAAACATGCATTATTTTCGTGCATCATGACTTTACGAGATGTACCTAAGTGCACCATAAAGTCCCATCGATGCCCACACGCTTCACCGTTCAGGGTTTGTTTCTGTGACTCTTGCACGGGGAAGGCAAAATGTTCAGAGAAGCCTTAGGATTTAAGTGTTCTGTTGTTTCTGTGGCCTCTCCGACTCTGGCAGTGGTCATGGTGTCTGGAACAGTAAACATGCAGGCTATCGGTAAGCTACGCTGTCTTTAGCTACAGACTGTAGTATGTCCTGGACCGGTACTCCGGGCACTAGATGTTGCCTTTTAAATTTTGTAAAAATTAAATGAGCCATTAATGAGGTATACACTTCTCATATTCATAGCGCCCCCTATTGGCCAATCCTCGCAAAAACCGCACTGACGAGCCTCAGAGTGTCATGCCAAACAAGATTCTGAAGTTTTGTGTTGATAGCATTTAATTTGTTCAAGATAAGCAAAGTTTGGACCCCTACAAAAGCAATAGTGGAATCCTCCTATTGAACGGCCAGATCCTATTTTAAATCAGAAAAAATCAGATTCAGGTACAGCCCTAATAAAATAAATTGTATTTGATATGATGAAAATCCAATAAATACATTTTACAAAAAGCTTTTCAGCAGCTCGAAGGGCATAGAGCCTCACTTTCATGGTTGGCTCTTCACATGAAACATCCGCAGGGAGCCTTCAGTTTCATTGGAAACACAACGACGAGACACTGATGGAATAAGGAAGGAACAACAACTTTATACTACTACTCTTAGAACAACCTCTTATTGGTCCTGTATATGCCATACTTCTTTAAAACTGTAGAAGAAAAACAATACATTGAGTATTATGATCAGTTTATGTCCCCACCATGCTTCTTGTTACACATGTATCAAAAAGTTATTCACTTACATTATATTTCATCAACAAACCAGAATAATGCCAGCTGGCATTGTCTCTCCTACTGAGTGAGTGATTCATGTTTTGTCTTAACAATATGTTCAAGCTTGATTTAATCAAGTGAGTGCAGCGGCCATGTTTAATGCCATCGTCATTTTCTTCATCCTCACTTGCTTTTCTTCAGCACTCAGAGAGGGGAGAAAAGTCACATGATTGGATCGGACACAGCAACACACTGCCTTACTGCAGACAGCATGATCTTCCTACTCCAGATGTGATTATTTGCTGCCATGAAAAAAACAACAACTAAAAAACCCTAACCCTTCAACAAACATTTCTCTGATTTTAATTAGTCAAATTAATTCATAGTTAACTCAAAAGGTAGGTATAATGTCATATAAATGTGGTTCATTGACCAAGATGAGTGTAAAACTACTGGGAATAAGTTTGAATAAGTTGGCTAGAAGTTGTAACACAGAATTAGGTGTTACAGTACGTTATGTTACCCTAATGGTTATGCCTAGAGATCTGAAACTTTGAAATGTGTTATTGACAAGATATAGAAGGTATGTGTGGTGTTTTGAAATAGTGGCATGAAGCCTAGTTATTCAAGTATGACTCATTTTAGGCGAGGACAAAAAAAACAACGTTTTTAATTTATGTTTGAACTAGTGTAGTGTAGGTTGTGTTTCACCTGCATGCTTCAACAGCACATATCCAGAGACTAGAAGATGTTCACTTTCAAATGAGACCTCATACATGCATTTTGGCCCTGCAGATTGTTATGCGCTTTTCAATTGAGGTATAGCAAAGAGGCAAAAATTAAACAAAGAGGTGGATCTTAACAGTTCAAGCTTTACGGCGTGCATGATTGACGGGCCAAGACAAATTAAGGGCCAAGACAAAGTCCCAATGCTAACTCTTGGGCTTTTGGCCGTCCCACACAACACAACCTTTTGGGTCACTACTGGATTTGCCTGTGCCGTATTTGTCTGCCAGCGGAGTAGTATTTAAACACCTATCTTACAACTATGATGGAAACATTGGAAACAATGTTAGAGTGGTTTGTATGTGTATTAATTAGCGGTGGAACGGTACATGTATTCGTATTGAACAGAAACAGTACGGGCGTCTCGGTCCGGAGAACACGCGGTATAAAAATAAATAATACTTGCGTGCAAACGAATTAATGTAATGCAGAACTGCTGTTAGATACGCAGATTCTAGCCCCCCCCTTAGCTCTGAGGCTAGAGATGATGTGGGCTAGCTCAGGGGAGAGACTGTATGACACTAGGTGGTCCAGCCTGAGACATGCCAAATAAAAATACAAATTGCCTTCTGCATTTGTTTTGCTTTTCCCTCCATTGTACTGAAATCGTACCGAACCGGGACTTCTGTGTACCGTTCCACCCCCAGTACTCATTCCAGTTAAGTTTATTTTACTACTCTGCTGTTTGCACAGTAAAAATTGTTTACATTCTGTAACTGTTTCATGCAATCTCCTTCATAGAACGTTATTGTATAATGTTGTGGAGCCAAGCAAACCCTTTAGTAATCCATTTTAGTGAACATGATGATATTGAAAAACGAATGTGTCTGTTCTATGTACTCCTGACAGTACAATAAGCCAGTAACCTATATAAAAGCTCAGTCAAGCACGGGAAGGAAATCGTGAGATACTGTGAAACCGCCAGAACCTTAAACAATGATACTAATTTTTGGTCATACCGCCCAGTACTAGTGGTGGTGGGTATGAAATGACTGGTTCTTTAGGGAGCAGCCATACGGGTGTGTGTGACCCGACAGGCAGTGCTGTGTGTGTGATGGCCAGGGGGGTGCCTGTGGTCACGACAGAACACGGGTTAATGTTCATTTCTATTTGATCTCACCTCTTCTGAAGAACTCATGTCACTGGCTTAATGGGGAAAGTTAATGTCCTTGAAGTTATTGTCTTCCCATCAGCACTTTTCAGCCCTGAAAGGATAGAAGAAAGAGACTGGTCAGAGCAGACACACACACATGCACGCACACACACAAAACAGCAACGCTCCAGCTTCAACCGTGGTTTCTGCATAGAAAACTAGGAGGTGGCTGTCAAACTCCGACTGGTGTCTTCACTGAAAACACTATTTTCTAATAAGCAGCTAGAACCCGAAAAAAAGGATTTTAAGGCCGATACCGATGCAAATTTTAAAATCCAATATATCGGCCGATATATATATTTTTCTAATCCATAAACGCGTAACAAAACAAACAGATTTCCCTAACATTATTTAATTGTTGTTATTTATGAGTTCTCACTCAAATAATATGATAATGTTTTATTGTCACAACATAACAGAGGAACCAAAGTATATTAAGGTTCTGATAAATAAAACGTATAAAAATACAAACTTAGGATATGAAACTTAAAGTCCTTTGAACAAAAACACATTAACAAAAAATAATCGGTGTTGCCAAAAAGGACGTTGTAGAGCGTCCTCTGGTGGACAGACTATGCAACACCATCACTAACAGGACGCTGTACAGTGTCCTCTGTTGGACAGACTATGCAACACCATCACTAACAAGGACGCTGTACAGTGTCCTCTGTTGGACAGACTATGCAACACCATCACTAACAAGGACGCTGTACAGTGTCCTCTGTTGGACAGACTTTGCAACGCCATCACTAACAGGGACCTTGTAGAGCGTCCTAGCGCCCTCAGTAAAGACAATGTCCTGAGTCAGATTAGATCTACACCAAAACACAGAATCATACAGATCATATCTATACCCTCAACACCCTCGGTAATAAACATGCTCTCGTTTTGTAGATTTCAAAAACTGCCCTTGACTCAATTGGGCATGATGGTCTGTTTCTAAAATTAAATGAAAAGGTGTAACACCTATTGTATTATTAAAACAATGTATATAAACAATAAATGTGCTGTTAAATTTGGGAACAGATTTCTTCCCCCATAGCAGAGGGGGAATGGGTGAAATGATCTTGCTGCACGGACAGATAATTTCACATGTTTTGAGTACCTTTTACCTCAGATTTTGTGTTTTGATCTTGTTTTTAGACTCCCCGTTTTTGCAGTGTGGACCCTGACACTTCATCTGGAAAAGAGTTATTGTGTTCCAGAAACGACCCAGATGTCGGAAAAACCCAACCAGGTTCTTACTGGGCTCCACTGACGTGGAACAAACACACAGCTACACATATTTAGGTCTAAAAAAGGATTTTTAATCCAGCAGTCCTCAGAGACAATGGAAGAAGGGCCTTTTATGCTATAAAAAAAAGGCAAAACAGACATCCCTGTTAAAATCTGGCTCAAAATATATTCCAATCCATATTCAAACCTATTTTACTGGATGACAGTGAGGTTAGAAACTTTAAGAAAGGTGACAATCACCGTGATCCAAACCTTGCACGGCGAGATTGAGACTGAACTGGGACAAGTTCCCCTTTTAATTAGGATAAAATATAGAGCCCTCCGTTGCCAAGAGGCAAAGATAGAGAAGAGTCCCATTAGCCTGCTGACCCTGAGGCCCACCTCTAACGGGACAGCCCTCGCACAATCTGGTCCAACCAAATCATAGCTAAAGAGAAGGAAAAGTACATCAACTGTTGACATCTACCAAAAAAACTCAAACAAACTGCAATGCCGTTTGGCTCCAAACAGATATCACCTGTGTCCAGACTCAGTGATCACAGCCCTGGCCCCTCGAGGAGACAGGCTGTGTTCATCACACAACCTGTGATGCTTAAAGGTCCCAAGACATGGTGCTCTTTGGCTGCTTTTATATAGACCTTAGTGATCCCCTAATACTGTATCTGAAGTCTCTTTTATATAGACCTTAGTGGTCCCCTAATACTCTCTGAAGTCTCTTTTATAGAGACCTTAGTGGTCCCCTAATACTGTATCTGAAGTCTCTTTTATATAGACCTTAGTGGTCCCCTAATACTGTATCTGAAGTCTCTTTATAGAGACCTTAGTGGTCCCCTAATACTGTATCTGTAGTCTCTTTTATATAGACCTTAGTGGTCCCCTAATACTGTATGTGAAGTATCTTTTATATAGACCTTAGTGGTCCCCTGACCTTAACCTAAGATAATCTAGGGAGGTAACCTTCCCCCTCATGACCTCATAAGGGGCCAGATTCCAGATCGGCCCATCTGAGCTTTCATTTTCTCAAAAGGTAGAGCAGGATACCCAGGGCTCTGTTTACACCTATCACCATTTCTAGCCACTGGGGACCATAGGCAGGCGGGGGGAACTCATATTAATTTAAAAAAACCTCATAAAGTGACATTTTCATGCCATGGGACCTTTAATATTATCCAAACTCACAGTAAATGGACATGCAATGTTAATGTTTGTAAAGAAGACCTATCTAATGAACGTTAACGTTAAGATAGATATATGTAATAACAATATAAGAGAATAACGTTAACGTCACATCCATTTCAGCATGTCACCTAACGTTCGAAGAAGAAGTTTATCGAAGATAACTCCAACGGGCTAAACCCGAAGTCTGCCCACGCATCTCGTTCCCTCCAGCGGATAACGGCCAGCCTCGGCTAGCTAGTTTAGCGTTAGCGTTAGCAGCGGCCTAACGTTAGTACCATAACGTAACAGGTCAGCAGCGAGGAGCCGGAGAAAAGCCGCTACATTCCACGGCTAGACGGCTCCCTTAAATCCAGAGTAATATCAATAACCACTAACAAACCCAGACAAACGAAGAAAACAGCTTGGAACAGATACCTCTTGCTCTCCGACAGTTTATCTTCTACGTTGTTGTCTATTTCAATGAGCTACCATCTGGACACAACCCGCTGACTGGTCGATGCTAGATTGGATCCACAAGACGTCACATGATGTGCCTCGTGGCCCGCCTTATTTCGTCTTATTCTGCCTCTGATTGGCTAACCCTAACCAGTCCGCGCTTCTCGTGCCTGAACCTAACGACATCGTAACGTCTAGCAGATGTGATATAGCATTTACACCGCTTTAAACTTCTTCTTCTTCTTCTTCTTCTTCTTCTTCTTCTTCTTCTTCTTCTGTTGCTTACCGGCAGATAAGGCCCTTTTAGTGCACTGCTGCCCCCCGCTGGTGATGAGGAAAGTCTACATGAAAGCTCCTCCTGGACTCGGCTCATTCTTCATTTCTTTTTTTGGATTAGGCACCAACATTGTCTTTACTTATTCAAATGTAATTATAAAGTCCAATATTACATAGAAAATCCATGAGCTTCTTCAACTTAGTCCAGACATCCTAAATTCAGAATGGATAGTAGTGAATAGTGCAAATAGTTCTTGCATTGGATCAAGATGCATTTTACTTTCTCAGAGTCTCCACACTCATATTTTCCATCCAGGTGTTTCACAATCAGAACCAGCCCACTCCTAAGCCCTGGGCCTATGTTTCACAATATACCTTTAATATTTCCAATGCTCGGGACCATCACAACTACTGGAGGCAAACGTCAGGAAATATTGAGAGGCGTGAGCCTCAAGGTCGGGGGTCCAGTGCTGTTGCACATATCCCAGAGCCCCAAAGGATTATTAATAACCTCTGGTCCGTCTGGTTTCATTTTCTATAAACGCTTGTAAAACATCAACCCTGTTAGCCATTGTCAATCTATGAACATCATTTCAGAAAGTTTGTTCTACACTGAGGTCACTTGAATGTTACAGAGGTCGTAGGACCATACAGACAAATAAATAATAAAAAAAAATAAAACGGAACATGAATCTCACAGATGTATATTGACATAACACACACAGCTATTCCACATGAGCATTTGTGTTGTCTACAACAGTTCTAAACATACTTGGAGTGATCCAGAGCAAAACAAACATACTGAACATTAAAACTCATATAAAGGACAAATTAGTTACGTTTCTTACATGCAGTGTATCAATGTTGCACGTAACAGTACGGATTAATAGCACAATGACCGCGAAAAACTCAGGGCTTCTAGGCTGGATACAAAACCTTCTGTAAGGGCTAGGAAGACAACAGACATCAGCGGAACGGGGCCACTGTTAGCTTTTAGCTCCAAAAGACAGAATCTTTCTACTAGTTATATCATTAAGTTACAAAGTTATGAATCAGAAGTGCCGTTTAGCGTCAAATATGACGCACTCGTCCTCAGAAGGGAAAAATGGCCCCAAATGGTCTACGTTCATTTTTATTACCCCCTACTGGCCTATCTTTGCCAAATTTGGTACAAACAAGTTTGGTGTTGATAGCATTAACTGTGGCAGAGATATTGCAATTGCAAATTTCCCATAAAATGCATGTTTGCAAGTTTTGCAACGAAACCAACAAACGTTGATTATAGAGTTTTTGTGTTTATAGCCTTTATTGTAGCAGAGATATTGCAATTTTCCCATTAAAATGCATTGAGTTTTTAGACAAAACTAATAAACGTTGATTATAGCGCCTCCTAAAGGCCAATCTTTACTAAAATGGGTACAGAGCCTCCGAGCGGCATGACGACCATTCACCCTAGGTTTCGTGTTTATAGCATTTATTGTGGCAGAGATATTGCAAATTTCCCATAGAAATGCATTGAGTTTTCAGACAAAACGAATAACGTTGATTATAGCGCCTCCGATCTTTGCCAAATTTGGAAAAGACCATTGGGGAGTCATGGTGAACACTGGCCTCAAGTTCTGTGTTGATACCATTTAATTTGGTCGAGATATAATATGATATGTGTTTGGTAGCTTGCCATAGAAAATTAGTTTGGTCGTCAAATGCGCACACGTTAACGTAGCAAAATTCTGTGAATGACTTTTTGTCGTGGGCATCTGCAGATGCTACACACCAGGTTTTGTGCAGATCTGTCACGCGGCTTAGGACGAGTTTGAAAAAGTTGGTTTTGCGCTTGGCGCGATATTGCAATTGACAGAACTTTGAGCAGAAATGGGCGTGGCCTAAATCAGGAGACTGGGCGTGATTCAGTGAACACGAGGATCTAAAGATGTTTAATGCGTGGTATAGGCGTTAGAGCCTAACAAGGAATAATCTAAAGTTTGGCTTTGACAACATTTACTTTGGCCGCGATATGGCAAAGTTGATGTTTTCATAGTTAGCTACACAAATTTTCTATGTCATCTATGTCTATGTCAGTTGTCCACATCATTTGATGTAGATATTCCGTCAGGGTCTTTCCAGATGAAGTAGAGTGAGCAGGTAAGAAGAGGTTCTCCAGAGTCCCCAATGCCCACACCTCAATCTGGATAACTACTGCATCTTTTTTCTTGCATCTAAACGTGCATTTCTCCCTTTCTATTTAATCTTTCTGTGTAGTCTGGTGATCCATACTGTAAATTATTAGGCACTCTTTTCCCTTCTTTGCCCTTTTCACAAATAAGAATGAAGTCTTTGAATATCCACAGTTCTATAACTCGGAATCTGATTCTACTCCTCTCAGGTATAGGAAATCTTAAGCATGGCAGAAATATTTCAGAGAAGATGGGGATACCAGGTCAGACAATATAGAATATAATTGTTTCCATTCCTAAGTAGGGTGTAGTAACACACAGACTGTACAAATAGTAGACACAGCTTCCATGTCTGAAACAGTAAAGCCAAGGTTTCTATAGAAGTCTGAAAAAAATTAGCCTGCTTTTCTCTTGATTTATTACCTCAATAAACATTTTCATAATGAGTCTATGGTCGAGTTTTTGGCTGTTGTTCAGGTTTTCATCCTCAGCTGCTTTGTAGCGCTGCATTTCACAAACGTGTGAGACTGGTCAAAGGTTCGGTTACTTTGAGACCCAAAAACCTCCTAACAGACGCCAACAAACCTTTGTTTGGGATCCGTCGGGCCCAGTTCCTCACGGCTCACATCTCAGCCTTTATTCCTGACAGACAGAAGTCATAATTCATGTCATGAAAACATAAACAAAAGTAATTTGGAACAAACGACAAATGCAAATGGTTTTCTTTTGAGGACAGTCTATGTTAGAGTGTCGTTTAATGTCTCTGTGTGGTTTTTAGAAAAAAAAACATTTAAAGGGCAGGCATGTTAAATATACACTGAAAATGCTCAGATCACACAGAAACTTTAAATATAATATCTGTTAATACTTGTGGTAATGTGTCAAAAAGAACTTAGAGTTCTGGGTTGTCCATTTGTCCAATACTTCAATATTTCTGTTGAAAAGCAACTAACAAGATATTGGTCAAAATGTATGAGTTTAATAGAAAATAAAATGATACCAGAGCAAGGTGCGAAGTGAAGAGTGATCATTTTCACATTTGTCTCAGTGGAGCCATTACGGGCTAGCTCCTTATGCCTTGATATTAACATCATGGACGTCTCATGATAATTACCACATGTGGTCATTGCAAAAATGATATGAATCCATGAAAAGAAATGGAAGTAGCTGTAGACACCTTGACATTTTCAGCTTCACTTAAACGTCTCGGCCATTTGTCGTGTTGTAGGAGAAGCTTTGGCAGCTAACCGGTTAGCTTCTAACTAGCAGCACAAAGAACAGCCTCCTGGTGAAAGGAAATCGCAGACTTGAGTTCTTAAAAACTTACACTATACATAACAAGAACCACATTAGTACTGTAATTAATATTGTTAATATTATTCTTATTACTATCATTATAAACACTAAATGCAGCCAGGCTGACAAGTTCATCTGAAAGAAAAAACTCAAAGTGACATGCAAACGTTGGCGTCCTGTCTCCGTCCACTCTCCGTCTTCGTGGCTGTCCTCGGTGCAGTGCATTTATTAAAAGGAAAGTCTTTATTCACAGTTTCTTGTCCGCCTCACAGCCGTGAGAGCTCCTATTGGCTCAGGTTTCAGAATCAGCAGCTGCCATTGGCTGAGCATGGAGAGCTCTGATTGGTTTTTCAGTCTGTTTGGCACATCATCCGGTTGGCTTCAGAACTCGTATGGCAACACCATTGGCATGTGCACTTGTAAATGATAGGGAGAAGTGTGTGTGATGAGGGATCAGTCCGTGTGTGCCAATGTTCTGTGTGTCTGTGTGTGGACTGACCTATAGACAGGGCTGGGCACCATGGCAACATGGCTCTCAACTACTAGTCCTCATCAGCATGTGAAAACAGTTGTATATGTTTTCTGACTAGACTCATTTCTCTGATTGTTCCATTTCTTTTTGAGATATAGAAAGAAATGTCTTGGATGGAGGCTTTTAGGGTAGACACAACTGGATCTCTCACTAACAAACTCTGAGTGAATTCTTTTATCTTCTTTCTGATCCTCTAGTTGTTTAATGAGGAGACATTTTCCCATAAGGTTTCCTGAAGCTAACTGGGACTCTAAGCGTGGCAGTCAATCCTGTGTTTGATTTAAAGGATATTTTTTTAGATTGGTTTATTATAGATCCGTTCCAGCACCCCAGAGAGAATGGGCGAACAACAGTGGTATTGGTTTGAATAAAGTCAGCTAACACTACTGCGAGATGAAATTGGAATTTTTCATTTTGTAAAAAAAGAGAAAACTTAAAACGAAAATAAGACAGCACTTTAACTTTAAAGTGCCAGCTGCTGTGTGTGTGTGTGTGTGTGTGTGTGTGTGTGTGTGTGTGTGTGTGTGTGTGTGTGTACAGCATATATGTACTAGATGATAGTTATCGATGAGACTACAGCAGACGAGGGGCGTAGATAGAAGGTGATGGGCATTCAGCAGTGAGGAAGGCTCATACAGTTTGCAGTACCACTACTGGTTGGACTGTCTGACTGGGGGATTGTGAGTTTTTGGAGCCAGACTAGGGACTTACAGGAGTCCTGTCTTGTTATTATTCTCAACGCCATGCAATACATTTCCATTCTGCGTAACATTGGACTTTCACCCATTTTCTCAGTTTATGTAAAAGCCTCAGCCTGACACATCAGCTGCATTTCTTCTTACTGTGTTACAACGTTTCTCTGTGCTGAGCCTGTCTAACACATTAAGGTGCACTGTGTGCATTCAATATCAATCTGTGTTCTGGCTGAGCTGCGCTGTAGGATTCTTATTAAAGCATACTGATGGCCGCAGGCCAAACACACTCAGTCATTTGCCTTGAAGATACGTGAGAAGCTTATTTAACATGTTAACTGCAATGTGAAATACACTGATATTAGCAAATCTAAAGACAGTATAAACTTCCTGAGAGTAGCCATGCTATGTATTTTTCTGGGACCAGAATGCCACTTACAGTGGGGCTCGAAAGTTTGGGCACCCCTGGTAATAATTTGTATTAATGTGCATAACGCCAAGAAAAGATGGAAAAATCTCCAAAAGGCATCAAATGAAAGATTAGACATTAGTATAATATGTAAAAAAAAGTTAGATTTTATTTCCATACTTTTCCATCAAATTTTTACCTGGGGTGCCCAAACTTTCGAGCCCCACTGTATCCACACTCAATAAATATTTGGACACTTTCTGCATATTGTGAATGACAGAACAATAACTGATATCTGGGCTGGCAGCCAGCTGACTACAACAGATGCCTTTGTCAGTTGTCATGTCGGTCTCATGCAAGCCTGATGTAATACCTTTAATTTGAAGAAATACAACTGTCCACATGCTAATCTTCACAGCCAATGTAGATTAACTGCTGCTGTCATCACACGGCACGGCTCGAGCAGACAAGTTATTGCACCCTTCTACCAGAGCCGACGCCCCTGAACACACCGCACTGTGTTGACTATTAGCTTGGCTATTGCCATTCACACTACACTCTCTAGTCTCTTTGCTCTCCCCATAATGCGTTGTGTATCTACTTGTAAGATGTCATGCGCAGACAGAGATGACGGGCCCAATGAGACATTTCTCAGCAAATGATATTTGATAATACCCTGCAGCTGGACTGGGCTTTGAAGTGTGAAACTTAAACCAGATACAGCTGGGGGACATTATTTAAAGTAACCCCTACCAGGATCCCATTTCTTGGCAACGTACAGTTGGCAGGTTTCTGTCATATTCTACTCAACTTAGATATTGTCCCTGTTTATCGCAGGTTGCTTTTCTTACCCACAAACACTACCTTGTGTTCACTGATGGGGGACTTATTCCAGGTCCAGTGTCTGACCTTAGGTACTATCTTACCAAATACATCCATTAAAGCTATAGTGCGTAGTTTCTGTCTCCCCCATGAGGAATTCTAAGTAATGACAACAACACTGCCTGTGGTCCACATGATACAAGCCCCCTTCCCTCCTCCACACAGCTGCTTGTAGCCAAGGAGGACATGGAGGATTAAAAAAACATGATGGAGTCTTTACAAAAGGTCATCATCTTCACTCGGGTTTCTGCCCGGAAAGTCACCACAAGACGCCACGATCTTCATACTGATAAATACAGACAGAGTTGTGTGGAGCTGATAGTCCATAATTAGCTTTGGAGCAACTCATTTGGCAATGACTAGAATGTAACCGACGTTCATTAATATCAATACGCACTAGAGCTTTCAATGTAATGCTGTTAACACTGGATAATAAAAAACTAACTTCACATGACCTATAAGTGCTATAATATCCTTCTGCCCTGTGACTATCATATGGTAGAAGAGTGTTAAGCGTAGATGGCAGCCACATGTAGACTAGTGAGTCAAAGTCATTTACAGTAATACTTAAGTTGAAACACCACAAAACATATTAATAAGATGCTGTTAATATCATAAGGACAGTAGTAACACCATTAACCAAATGCTAACTTATCAAATAAAGTAGTACATTTGTATCGGAATACTCGTACATTTTTACGAGCTTTTGTTTGATTATTAAGTCCATATACAGAACGAGTGATTCATCATAAAAAGGTAAAGGACTGAGTGTCTCTCAAACGTTTGTGATGGCTTATTTGTTTGTTTTTGTAAAAAAAAAAGAGTCTAACTGGTGCAATGGATATGTTGTTGTCAGCGTCCACAGGTTACATATGATGATGCTTTGTTGATGTCACCATTGTGTGTCAAAGTCAGAAAATCCTACACAAGGGGGCTTTCAAATAAATTAGGATTATTTTGTATCAACATACATTTTGACTCATTTTTGCCCATCCCTGTGTATAGTGTGTGTGTCTGTCTATGTGTGTGTGTGTGTGTGTGTCAGTCCATGCATCTCTTGGGTTAGGCAAAAGTCTCTACTTATTAGGGATTCTCAGCTAGCAATAAGGAAAACAATTAAGAACAATAACATCATTTGCTATTACAATTACTATTAGTTCATGGATGCGATTTTTCAGGATGTCAACTTGTGTTCATAGCATTCAAACTTATTTAAACCAAGATTCTGCTTTTCCTGATCCCAACCCTGATTGATGTTGTTATTGCATTAACGTCAGCATAACTGTACTTTCTAGAGCCTCCCTGGCAAAAATCTACAAAACAATGATGTGTGTTTGTGTACAAAACTGTCCACTGTGCTTGATTGTTTTTCATGAATTGTAAATGAGCAGCAATCGTTCTCGCTGATGGTCGAGGGACTCACTAGGCAGGTCTTTGCTAAAGCCTGACAGCCAAGTGGAGGGAGGACAACATATGTCCAGTCTTAGAGATCCTCAGAGAGATATGATTGGCTAAACTCCGGGTTGCAAATCAGGGCAGATCACCCACGGTGAGTGGTAATTGGTCACCGAAGGAAATGACATGCATTTCCACTCACTTTCAGAGGGGGAGGGAGGATGTGTGTTGATTGGCTGTAAGGCACTGGCTCGGATGTGGTCAGGAGAGATCAGTCATGCTGAGGCTCATGGGTAATCCTGGACGGAGGTAAGCCACTGGGACGCGCCCGTTCTCGCCGGTCGATCCTGTGATGGATAGACGAGCTTTGGAGCGCATTGCATCTGTGAATTTCATCTGTACAAGGAAAAGACATGTTAACCGTGCTCTGGCAGAAAATGAAACTTGAAGGAATGGTTCATTGTTTTGGGAAATATGCTCCTTTCTTTTCTTTATGAGAGTGACAGGTGAGGACTGATATCAATCTCGTGTCAGGAATAAATTTTCATGAGGAGCATGTTTCCTAAAATGTTGAACTGTCCTTTAAAATCCTCATCAACCTTGTGATAAAAAAGGCGTACTGTAGAACAGAAAGGGAACTCCTTTTGATGACCTTTGAGAACATGGCATGAAACGTGAGCATCCTGAAAGTTATTATCACACTAACGGGCTGTCAGTACACTGCAGAGTTGGGTTTTTAGTGTTGTTCAGACCTTACCTGCTTCATTTCAGTATTTCATTAAGGGATTGTTGCCTCCAGAAATGACTTATTCATTCTGTTGCAGCGTTGCTGCAACCTGCGTGGTTCAGACTTACGTGCCATGTCTGAAACACGGTGCTGTGTCATCAGTGATTGAATGTTTAATTCCATCTTCCAGGATTTTCAATCAGCACTATAAGACTCATCGCGTAATCAGGTTTCATAGTTTTTAGTGTGAAAACACATTCGTCATAGGGCTGCAGGAGACTTCTTTTCAGCATCGACATTGTGATGTGCACATGTGCACACATCCTCAACACATCATGCTTTAAGTATCTTGCTGCTTCATACATATGAATAGAAAGTGGGCAGCTAGGAAAGACACAGAGGTGAAAGTGAAAATAATCTGGTAATAATTACTGAATGCAATTCTATGCTCTGTCAGTGTAGTGTATGGAAATATTGCATATTAAAGGATTTTTGCATCATTGTAATAAACAAGACAAACAAAACATACCTGTCTGGTTATTTAATCCATAAACATTCAATATTTCTATCTTTTCTATGAAATGTACACTAGCTCAAAATGTCTTTTTTTTGCAATATAAAATAAAATACACCATGACTCGGGCTGGGTACCACATTCAATACGTTTTAGGCACAGACCGAATTGCCTCTAGTATTAAATGTCAAAAAATACCTCATCACCCAATTTTTAATATCTAAGGAGTAAATCAGCATCAGTGAGCCAATCAGCGCGCAGCATGCTTCTATACCTAGGTCTCTGTGATTGGCTGTCTAACGTTACACGTCTTAGAGACACGCACGAAAAGCTCTATGTTACACAGAGATGGACTCACAAAGTAGGAGCTGAAAAGAAAAAAAAAAGATTTTTGCTGTAATGTGTAGAGTCATTTCTTTTTGTTTTATAAAATTGGTATCTAAAAAAGAAGCGTTTAGGAACCGGTATCAAAGTCACGTCATCAAAATCGTTTTAAAGATACCCAGCCCTAATCATGACAGAATATCTTTTCACATCACACACTCATTTTCCAACTCTTTGTAATGTGGTCATTGCAGAGATAATTTTCCTTCTTCAAAATTATTTAAATAATGAATGCATGTTGCCTTTATAAATTGTTTTAGCCTTTAAGTCACTAAATGCAGCAAGACATACGGTAGCATTATGTAACAAATGAATGGATAATGTGTGTAAAAGCAATGTATCGGGTTATGGTTGCATGTTGCAGTATGACCAGGAGCGTAGAGAGACATTGGAGGCAAATCAAATCATCGAGAAAGCAACATTGATTTATGCGAGTATGAATTCTGGTTTGGAGGAAAGAAACTTCTCACATTATCTTGTTAAGATCCATTGCTATGGTGACTGATGCTGCTACATCATATTGTGCTTGAATGTGCTTTGATTGCACTGAATGGGTTTCCTTTAGAATTTTTTATTTTTTTTATAACTAAGGCTTTTGTTCCCTGAAGGAGATAAAACAATAATAACACATACAGTTTAGGATATCACATATTTGTGTGGCTTATGGTGGTGTACCTCATTCTTCTCCTTCAGGAATCATTATATTTATCATTACATTCCTTTTCGGTTAATTCACTCGGTACAACACATAATATGGGACAAATATTCTCGACTCGCAGATAAGTCACACAGGAAGTACATTTTTAACGCATTGTCGACCAAGCAGAAACATCCCTGCTGTCTAAAAACTTAACAGAACTAACCAAATGAGAACAATTGAACAATTAAACACACTGCACTTAATTTCAGAAGTAAGGCGTTTTGAGTAAGAACAAGGAATTACCCCTGGACGTAAACAGACACTGCAGAAATGATCCCACATCTAAGACTGTTAGGGGATGTTAGGGTCAATGGACCCTCACAGTTTGCAGCATGAGTACATGGCCCAACAAAGCCTGTCTGCTCCTGGTAATTATATTCTAGCTGCATTTCCAAAAAAAACCAGGTTATGGTAAGCATAGCCTGGCAAATTGACCAAAGCCATTTTTTCAGCTCCAACTTAATCAAATTACTGGCCTCAACCAGGATTGTGACCCAGGTTTGTAGTCATTCCACGAGGAAGTCAACTCCAAGACTTAGTCTGGGAACAGCGGCAGGGGTTCCTAACTGCTGTTGGCTCAGGGGGAGGGAAAACCATGTGAACTTCGAATGCTTCTTAGCCAGCAAAGGAGAGGTCTACTCTGATGCCAGTTTCTATGCTACCCAACAGTACACATGCCCCCTCTACTCCAGGGTCTAGTGTTGGAATACCCCAGACAGAACAGAAAGTGCTAGTCGTGAAAACCTTGCTGTGGTCTGGCTCGAATGCGCTTACGCATATAGGTCCATCCCCCATCATTTCAGTTAAGTAGCGATGGACCAATACCATATCCTAAAGCACATCCATGGTCTCATCAGCAGTTTATTCGGAGACATCAGATCACGCTTTCAAACCACTAGTTTAACAGAGTGGCAGCTTGGGGAGAAAAGCCTCATAATGGGGTGCACCATCTCTCCCATTTTTTTCATCACAGGGATGAACCTAATCATTACACCAGCCAGCAATGAATCCAAAGGACCAAAGATCATCACAAGAAGTCAACATCTGGTAACCAGGGGATTCATGGATGACTTATTGTACCCACAACAACTGACGTGCAGGGAAAATGGGTCCAAGCAGAACTCGATCGAGGCCCCCAGGGCAAAGATGACATTCAAGCCCCAAAAAATCAAGGTTCCCAGTGACCAACAAGCCGGTTCAAGCATTTCCAAGGAGAGGAGATCCCACAATGCAAGGTAATCCAATAAAGTGCCTTGGTAAATAGTTCAAGGACACTCTGACTGACAAAAATGGCATATCCCATATGGAGAACCACATGGAAAAATCATGTGTGGCTCGCTTGAAACATTTCTTACTGTGTATGAAGTGCCTATGACAACAGCCGAGGGAGTGGATAGAAAAGTCAGTAAGCACCTATGTGGCTTGGGATGCCCCCAAGATTTACATCCGTAGGTTTACTACAGCTTCCCCTGTCCTCTGTAGTAGAGGAATACAAAGTCACAAATGCAGACTCTCCTTGACAAACCAAGATGCACTTGGAGGAAGTGGGCCGCCAGCACTGCAGTCAGCCAGTCAGAATGCTTTCTTAATTTTAATTCAATTTCAATTTATTTATAGTACTCAATTCATAACAAGAGACATCTCGAGACACTTTACAGATAGAGTAGGTCTAGACCACACTCCAGAATTTACAAGGACCCAACAGTTCTAGTAGTTTCCTCCAGAGCAAGCGACAGTGGCGAGGAAAAACTTCCTTTTAGGCAAAAACCTGGGACAGACCCATGCTCTTGGTAGGCGGGGTCTGACGGGCCGGTTGGGGTTAGAATGAAGAGTGGCAATAACAGTCACAAAAAATAGTAGTTTTTAGTAGTTCTTTGTAGTAGTTCGTGGCATAGCAGGGCACTGTGGGACATTACAAGGCACAGCAGGACGCCTCCCTGATCCGAGGAACATGCTGGGGGAAAAAGAACATAAGGACTCCGGGGAATGACTCCCCAGAGCTAGTAATGTCTCTTAAGACCAGAGACATTACTGAAAACCACTGCAATGGAAGGCAGAGACTTGTCATATTCAGCAGTAGTCAAAATCTAACCCTAGGGAAAAGAGAATGATGTCCATGAAGATGTCCGGAGAGCCAAAGCCATGCAACAAGGAGCAGAAGGTGCCTGGACAAGGTGAGATCTCCCTAGGAAAAACATCACATGGGCTGAGAGACTGGAGACTTGAGACTGGAGCTATTTCGAATTACCTTCTTTCTTAGAGCTGTTTATGACACACTGATATCACCAGTTAACCTTCACATGTGGGGTGTGAAGGAGGACCCTTTTTTTAAGTTGTGCAGAGTGAGAGGAACCATGGCGCACATTTTGTCTGGGTGCAAAATAGCTTTGGTCCAGGGAAGGTACAGATGCCATCATGACAGGGTGTTGAAAACGCAAGCAGACACCCTCGAGCAGCACAGGAGAAAGAAGCATCCAAAACAAGATCACTGCTGAACACCTTCACCTTTATCCAAGAGGACAGAAATCCATGTCCAGAACTGCAGTTTCCAGAAGCAGTACCCTCAATACTCTTGATACCAGATGTCCTTATCGGGTCCCTAGGAGGAAATAAATCACCTTGGTGGAACTAACAGTTCCATGGGAAGAGGGCTGTGAAGAAGCAGCAGAGAGTAAGAAGACCAAGTATCAAAAACTGGTA
This sequence comes from Etheostoma spectabile, assembly GCF_008692095.1. Lineage (NCBI taxonomy): Eukaryota > Metazoa > Chordata > Actinopteri > Perciformes > Percidae > Etheostoma > Etheostoma spectabile. Next base: position 2,198,297 of record NC_045734.1, on the reverse strand, counting down.
CAGGAAAGCCGAGAAAAAGGATGGATGACGTGGTTGTTCACTGTGGAGGTGGGATGTTGCAGATTCCCAGCCCAATGTCATGGAATCCATTGAAAGCCCTTGAAAGGAGACAGCTGCTTGAAGACTTGGGGAAGCGGCGGAAAGAGCCTCTTGTTGGCTTTAGCATTAAAGAGTGGACACTACTAGAAGCCTGGAGGAGAGGGGGAGTGAATTGGACACCACCGCCGACCCACCAATTAAAGAGTGTTGTTGTCAGGATCTAAACACTCTGTGAAGGTTGGACACCCCTTGATAACCTCAACCTCTGGGCCAAGACTACATTCATTGATGTAATGAAACCTGAACCAGCGTAGCCTAAGAAGTGACACTGACTGCAGTGGCTGAAGTATAAATGTGCAGCTTGAGCCTAACACACACCACCACAGGCTACCTGGCTCTAAGGTGTGAATAGAGCATCTTCAAACAGGCCATGCAAGCAGTGATATCCCACACTGTATCTGTTGTAACGAGTTCATCAACTCAAAAGGAAAAAGGCTATTTATCGCTGTTATTCAGTGGTGTTACATTTTCATTTGTTCTATCAACATGTCCAGTGTTTGATGATGCTACCAGGCCAAACCATCCCATCTTTAAAATTAAACCATGGGGCCGCCAATTGAAAAGCTGACATTAAGACAGATGGGAGTGATTGGCCAATGAGTCAGTCCATTAAAGAGGATGATTGGCTAGAATCAGGGAAGGAAAAAAGGAAAAAGGGAAAAGTGGAGGTGGGTAAGAACACAAGAAGGAGAGCGGAAGAGATAAGAGGAAAGAAAGAAAGAAGAGGAGGACGGATGAGTGCAGAGAGGGTAGGAGTAGTGGTTAAGAAGAGACTCCAGGAGAAATAAAAAAGGGATAGAGGAGGTGAGTAAGCTGTTGGGTAATGAGTGAACAAAGGAATGGAGTATCACAGCCATACACAGTTTTGACCGGCTATCTTGAATGTGGTGTTAATCTAGACTCTATTATGGTCTCCATGTTACTTTTGTTTATCAAGAACAACTGCATTGACATCTTGTCCTAAATATAAAGTCAATCATAATACTCAGCAATGCCAGCAGGCCTCAATGGCAACTTCTTTGTCTCACTGTTGTGTCTTACATTATTTTCTTTGGACAGTGTAAGGCTATGCATTTTTTGGAGGAAAAGGAAAACATAAGGACTGGGCTAACACGTCTGTCATTTTATGAATTTAGAACGTAACCGTCCCATAAAATGTTCGTAGTCATTGCAGTAGTAGACTTATTTGTTGCTGTTTTAAATAATGGGTCTTATTTTTCAAGCTGTAAGTAACCATTTTTGTTCTCAAATAATTGTGAGGTCTCGAAAATACCTGTGGTGACTGCTGATTAAGGCCTTGTAACAGCCAACAATGCATCATTTCCTGAAATGTAATAAAAAATAATAGTAAAACCCAATAATGGAATAACTTTACCAATAATGTAATACAATGTCCAGACTGATGTTGTAATAACATTTTCCAGGTGGGTCATTCTTTCCCCAAAACTGATCATTTTGATGCATAATCTCAAAAATGCTCTCTTATTGAAAATTAATGTATGTACAGTATATATTGATATGAAATTTCAATACATATGGATAATGCTAATGCTTGGAGGCTAATACGTATGGTAACATTATCAGGTTACAACAATGTTCAACACACTCAAAGTTATTTTGAGTATGACTGTCCCAGCAATCGGTCAACTACCACCACAAATAAAATCAAAATAGTTCATAATATATTAATATTTTCTTTCTCATATGAAAAACATAACATGAATAACTATACTACACAAAATGTAAATAAAGCTTATAAACAATAAACAGATTTCTTTTTTTTTGGTCAAGGTTTAGTAGTGAAACAACAACTCCCATGATCCCACCCAACTTCACGATGTCATCAATAAGTGTGTGTTTCCATTGAGAGACGCCTACAGGCAGAACATTTTAAGTGCAAATGTTTTTACATTTTCAGGTACTCCATTATTGGGTGCTAGAAGACATTGAAGACCTTGTTTTAAAAGAAATAATATTTTCATTTACTAATTATTTAGACTTTTTTAATTTTGCCATTTCTTTTATAGCGAATAGTCACTGCCATTAAAACTAAACAGTTCCTCAACAGCCTACAAAAAAGGAGCATTTGAGCCACAAAGGGAATTTGAGTTCCATTAATGATAGCTTAACAACAATCAACAACAGGTAAAGTGAAACATGAAGGTTCAAAAAGTTTTCCACAAGTGCTATTTTGGATCATTGAAAATGAGATTGCAGTTTGCCATTGAAGCTGTCATGCACCACCATAATGTAAATGCAGCTGTTGGATGGGATGGTATGAATGAATGCCAATTAAAAGTTCTTTGTCTAAACATTGTCTATGACTGTGAAGTGAGGAAGGTTTTAGCCATCAATCATCACTCTCCTACCCGAGTTAGATCTTGACACTCTCAATGCCGTAAACGTTGTAGCCCTCTTTATACGTGGCGTAGTTTGGCTGGTGGCTGGGGGACAGCAGGTTGAAGTTGGGGGCATGTTGAGGAGACGACATAGTGTGTGTGTAGTTTCCTGTGTGCTGGGGGGACGACAAGGTGTTGGCTGCCACCTTCATAACAAAAATAAAGTCATTGTTATTACTGTACTGATTGACAATGATGAGTCTTTTGCTGTGTGACTGATGTCATTACTGATTCACATGACAACAATAGTTGGAATACTGATAGCACCAATAAAAGATAACTGCAAAAGCAATTTAGGTGTGCATTACAAGAGAGGACGAGAACGAGAGAGAGATAGAATAGCCTTTCATGGTCTGTCTATACATGAAAAATCGTGTTACTCTTTTTATACAAGAAATAGCAACAGCATGTGTGTGTGTACTCCAAGGCCCAAATATCATGCTGAAAAAAATAATAAAAATACAATAATTAGATTGTGACAGAATGATAACTTTCTGTTAAGCTATAGTTCTTCTGGATAGCATTGCCCTGGCCTCCAGCACCACCATAAGGAATCTCTGAGTTTTTTTTTATCAGGATATATCCTTTATAGCCCACTTAAAACAAACTTTAAGGAAAGCCTATTATCAAGCCTGTTAACAATTAGGCACAACAAAAAAGTAGTAAATGCATTTGTTACTTCAAGGCAGGACTATTGTAATTCCTTATCAGGTTACTCAAATAAGTCCCTGAAGACTCTCTAGCTGACCCAGAATGCTGCAGCGCGTGTTCTGACAAGAACTGAGAAAAGAAATCCTATTTCTGTAAAGATCCTTCTCCTGACCTACAAAGCTCTTAATGTTAAGGAACCTTCATACCCTTAAGAGCTCATAGTACCTCACTGCCCCACTAGAGCACTGCGCTCCCAGAATGCAGGGTTACTTGTACCCGCTCCAGTCTGGGTTCCAGAGGCAGACACGGGCTCCACATTTAAGAATAAGTTTCAAATTCTCTTCTTAGATAAATCTCATAGTTAGGGCTGGTTCAGGTTCACCTTGGAGCAGCTCTTAGTTATGCTGCTATATTTTTAAACTTCCTATGACAAACTGAGCTCCCCCCCCCATCTGTGTTTATGTGTATATAAGTTCCATTAACATTGTTGTTTAGTTCCTAATTTCTTCCCTCAAGTCCTTATGCCTTCTCATCTTGCAGATTTCCTTAGATTGTGGCAGCAGTGGTCCTGCTTGACGCCCACTTCCTAATTTTTGTAGGTCTGTTATCATTATCATCAACAATAATAAAGTGTGGGTCCAGTCACAGGACACAGGGCCGGCATCATGTATACGTCACAGTCTTACTACAGCAACCTTCTGTTTTCGGTTTCTGATTAAAACCTGTTATTTAGTTGAAGTTATAAAAAGTGTCTTGTAAGCTTTTTAGAGGACGTTTAATTTGTGTTGCTGATTTATGATTTATGTTTTGAATTGTTCTGTTTTAACAGCTACAGAGAGAAGAAAAATACTCTCCTCACATTCCTTTAAGAGAAAAGGGAACCACAGATATACAATTAATGTGGTCAAAGAAATGTTTTACGATGATGCGTCACACAAGAGACTACATCACACAGTTTACTTTTCATGAAAGGAGAGGGGGTTGAAACATATAGGACGGGGGCAAACCAGCAATGATAAAAAATAACTTTCTAATGACTGCATTATGCCTCACACAAGAGTCTACAACAAACGGTCCATGAGTTATGAAAGGGGCGTGGCAGAAGTACATGGGCATGACTGAAGTACATGGGCATGGCTGAAGTACATGGGCATGGCTGAAGTACAGGGGCGTGGCTAAAGTACAGGGGTATGGCTGAAGTACAGGGGCATGGCTGTAGTACATGGGCATGGCTGTAGTACATGGGCGTGGCTGAAGTAAATGGGTGTGGCTAAAGTACAAGAGCGTGGACGAAGTACAGGGGTGTGGCAGAAGTACATGGGCATGGCTGAAGTATATGGGCGTGGCTGAAGTACATGAGCGTGGCTGAAGTACAGGGACATGGCTGAAGTACAGGGGCATGGCTGAAGTACATGGGCGTGGCTGAAGTACAGGGACATGGCTGAAGTACAGGGGCATGGCTGAAGTACATGGGCGTGGCTGAAGTACAGGGACATGGCTGAAGTACAGGGGCATGGCTGAAGTACATGGGCGTGGCTGAAGTACAGGGGCGTCGCTGAAGTACAGGGGCATGGCTGAAGTACAGGGACATGGCTGAAGTACAGGGGCATGGCTGAAGTACATGGGCGTGGCTGAAGTACAGGGCTCGCTGAAGTACATGGGCGTGGCTGAAGTACAGGGACATGGCTGAAGTACAGGGCATGGCTGAAGTACATGGGCGTGGCTGAAGTACAGGGACTGGCTGAAGTACAGGGCATGGCTGAAGTACATGGGCGTGGCTGAAGTACAGGGACATGGCTGAAGTACAGGGGCATGGCTGAAGTACATGGGCGTGGCTGAAGTACAGGGGCGTCGCTGAAGTACAGGGGCGTCGCTGAAGTATTGGGGCGTGGCTGAAGTACAGGGGCATGGCTGAAGCATTGGGGCGTGGCTGAAGTACAGGGGCATGGCTGAAGTACGGGGGAAGCACGAGACCAACATTTTGTTGCTCAACATCTATTGTAGACCACACATTGTACATTTCATGTAAATCGGATTATGTTTGTCATATATCTGACTTCCTGTTGCCCTATGTGGAGCTATGACTATGAGTCAATGTGGGCATGTAGATGTCCTCAGGCATATCAAGCACGAGAAATTTAGGGCAGATTGAAACTTACACTCAACATACAACAACTTCCTGTTTCATGCACCATGTCCTCATCTTAATTAATTAATTTAATGATTAAATAAGGTAGTGTCTCCAAACTTATGTTTTAACAGTAAGTGCTGTAGTACAACTAGGAGGAGACAAGTTACAATTAAAGTATGAATATATATATAGAATATCTTTCCTATTTTGTTTATTAAACCGAGAGCATGGATTATGAATCCAGGGGGGGGCTTCGTAGAATTGGGTTAAATCTATAAAATAAAAGTAAGACCTCTAGAAATGGTAAAAAATATCAAATAATGGCACAGTAAATTTAATATGTCTGACATACTGTTGGGTTAAGGTCTTCAACAGGGGGTCCAGGACCCCTAGTGGGTCCTCATAGTCACTGCAGCGGGTTGCCTCCAAATTATTGTTCATATTTGAAACTTTTTTCAAAAATGAAAATGTCTTAACATGAATCCAACCTACAGGTAAGTTAGTCACTGAGCTAGCCACCCACAACGACAGCTCATCCTAACGGTTCACTGTGTCACAGGTGTGTTTAACATTAAAAGATCATTCATGAAATCATGCTGACAGTTAATATTTTAATAGCTTAGTATTCTATGCACTATAAAAGCTTTAGGCCGCCCTACACTTTAATGTAGGCCCAGTTTAATATGCAACTTCATTTTTACAATATGTGTAGTTGGGGGTCCCTGCTCAGTTAAGGGGTCCTTGGTTCAGGGGATGGCTCCAAAAGGCTTTTTGTGACTCTAGAGGTAATGCGATGGCAAACTTTCAGAACCTCTCCCCTCACTCCACAAGAACAGTTTCTTCAACAAGGCCCAGCCCCCCCCATTGAATTGATATGTACTGATGAGAGTGACTTGATGCTTCTGCAGCGCTTACACACTATTGACATCTTGCGTCCGGTATGAGCTAGCTAGTTAGCTATAACTAATGTATTCTAGTCCAGCAGCCCTGCAATAAATCCTACCTTCATGAAGCTTTTGATAATACATTTTTGTTTAAGAGAGATGTTGATTGAACTTCATGGTCATTTTGGAGGCTGAAGTTTCATTGTGTTACAGTAATGGGTGTTTCAATGATTTTGTATACCCCCTAATTGATCTAAATAGATGGAATCAAAATTAGAAAGACAGTTCAGTATGAAGTAAGATGCAATAAAATTCAACAGCATAAACTACAACTTACAAAAATACCATAAATGTGTTAATGATAAACTGGCAACTGAGTGTTACCTTACTTACATTGAATTCACTTGTGGTATGAATTTCACACATAAAAATGATACAGTACACATCACATTAACCACAAAGGATTTAGCCTTTCTGGTTTCTGACTGGAATGGAATTTGTTTTCTAACGTAAATCATCTCACATATTCAGATAGCATTTTAGTGACACGTAGCAGATTCAATACAGAAAGTTAAACTGGCATTTGAAAATATACCTTCATTTTTTTGGCCTCAGCACGGCTCTTGTAGCAGAACTCTACCAGCGCTACCATCATGGCCAGACCCAGACCTCCAACCAATATGTAGAAGACTCCTGCTACGTTACTGAGAGACAAGGCGCTGGTCTTCTCCTACGTCCACACACACAAAGGCAAAACAGAGGGCAGCCACCCAGAGAAAACTGTTAGTGGGGTTTGTATGTTAACAGCTTACTTTAATGACTGACATACTGAACAATTGCATTTTTTCCTTATTTGGCAGCTTTAAACTAAACTAACCTGTGATGTGCACACAGCAAACCTTTTGATAATTACAGCTTTAGATTAGGACAACACAGAGTCACAAACAACTAGACTACACCTGCAACTTAAACCATTCTTGCCCTTTATCAGTTTGTGTATACGTCCTACGTGCACCCTTGTGTATACCGTATTTATGCAGGTCTGACTTCATTTTAGTGATGTCACTGTGTATACATGACTCGGCACTTACTTTGATGAGTACAAGTTATAATAAACAATAGAAACCACGGAAACTTCAGATTCATTCTTCTTAACTGCCAGAGGCAGTGCTTAACACTGGATGTTATCCATCTGGTGCTTGCACAGGTCAAGAATTTATTATCAACAGAGTCACATGTGACCTGGGAAGATGTAGGGCTGCCCTGTCTATAGAAGCCCCCGTCATCATCAAATATGTCCTTTGTATCTTCTTGCAGCCAATCAGTGAATGCAGTTAAAGCTAAAAGCTTACCACTAGCTTTGCTAGTAGCCTTGTAATGCGAGACACCAGATCAGAGCTAAGCTCTGAAGCTTGGCTAAAAAAGTAAGTAATCTTCCTTTGTGAGCTTTAACGTTAGTACATTTTTTTAAATGAGCCTGTTTTTTACCCGTGGTAGTAGACTACTCGCGCCTTGCAAAGTGTGGCATGCATAGGGTTGAATAGGGCCCCAACAAACTCAGGCTAGTGCATTCTATTGGCAGGTCCCGCCACAAGCTTCTCTTTCTGTGCTGCCCTCCAATCCACACATTGAGGAGCCATTTAAATCCTGCCAGACCCCAAAACCCTTTCACACCACGCCAGGGACAACAGGTCCTTGGCATTGCTACAGAATTTTAGCAGTTACAGACTGGACCCAATTCCAGCTGTGGAGCCATCTATTGCATCCCTCATTGTGTCACCAAGAAAAAAAGCGCTACGATAACGTGCATGGGCCGTGTTGAAAACTCCCTGTCTAACTTGAAATTAGCCCTGTCCCAGTCCCTGGAATCCTCCAGCGTGGTGCCTTCTCAGTCTCAGTGATGCATCTCTGCAGGCGTTCACCTTCTTGACCAGGGAGCTTGATGGGATGATGTCAACACTTCTTCGGAGTCACTGCCAGGTATAGTTGCCCCAATCCCCACTTTCAGAGCCATGCCAGAGGGCCCTTTGCACTTTCTCTGTAGTTCCAGGGAAGCTTTTTGGCCCAGAAGCACTGCAGTTTGGTAGCCTTCAGGGAGCTAGACCCCTACTGAGGCCTGATAACCACTGCCAGGCTCACACATGGTTGGCACCTCAGACACAGAAGGGTCGGGGGTGAGGTAATAGCCCCCTTAGGGGCCCAAAAAGGCCAGGGAGACAGGCCTAAAGTGATTTGGGATGTCTTCCAGTTGCACCTTAGCTGCTGGTAAAGCTGCACTGCAGATCCTTGGATAGTGGCAACATTCTCCCAGGGGTACAATCTCCAATTCATACCCTGGCCCCTAGATATTTGGCATTCTGGCAGGAAATATCCAACCTTCTGTAGAAGGGTGCCATAAAGTGCATTCCCCAAAACGTGGTACATGCTAAGAATAGCAGATTCAATCTGTGACACGGCTAAGTAGGTTCACATCCATTGATTAGAAGGACACATCGTTCTGATAGTGCCACATCACAGGCTGTGCCTGAGCTTCACATTCAAAGGGCTGGCCTATCTTTCCCTAGCCCCACGGGTCTTTACAAGGTGCATGCAGCAACGCTGGTCCTATACAAGCCACTGGAATTTAAATCCTCCCCTATTTGGATGATAGTCTGATTTGTGCTCCAAACCTTGAAAGGTGTGTAATAATTGATTAGAAAGATTGCATTATGTTGGGTGGATGATTGATACATGTATGTAATCTTTACAAAAGCCAGAGGATGTGTTGTACAACAGTGTTGAACTGCGTATGTAAAACTATTTTTAAATCGCTCATTAGGGGGTGCTACCTGTTCCAAACATGTGCATTGTGCTATTTTGTCTATAAATCAATGACAGTTTGTCCAAACATTTTGTTTTATTATGCTGTTAAAACACGTCCCCAGAATGTTTGGAAAATTGACCAATGGGGTAATAACTTGAATCTCGGCGAGAAGTTTCCACAGGGACATCTTTGATGATGATGTGGCTTACACAGGCAGGGTTTCCCTATGTCATCACAGCAGTTTTTGCAGAATACACATGGTTACCTTGGTTAGCATGTGTGCATGATAAAAAGCACATATCAGTGCTCTCATCATAGACTCTAAAAATAGTGGACGTAGCAGCGGTGACGTCCCCAATTGGTTTGTTGACTGCCATTTTGAAGCCTCGAGTTTGGCAATTTGGACATCACCATCTTGTTTTTGAAAGCGGACTTGACGATTTTTGGATCAGAGGGTGGGCTGGGGAGGATGACGCGGCCAAGCCAGTGTTGTTTAAGGTTGAAAGGGCAGTGAGCTAAGCTAAATGCTAAAGAGGGGAAGTTGCTGATTTTTAAGCCTTCTATCTGTGAGTCATCCAGCAGAGTTTTACCGGCAGTTAAAGGCAGCAATTTTTCTGCATTTACTTTCCCTAAAGTTACCAGCTAGAGATAGCACAGTTAAAGCTGGCAGCTTAAAGCGGCTTCAGCATTGGCTTCAATTTTTAGACCTGAATGCTTCGTCCATTATTTTTTTTTACAGCCTATGGCTTTAATGCTCAAGGGAGTTGGCTAAGCATATATTTGGCTTATCATGCAATACTGTGCTCAGGAGCCAGTCACATAGATTGCAGCCTACAGTATGTTAACAATAAAATATGGCCATTAAAATACATCATCATACATGCTGGGTTAGCTTCCAGCACACTTACACAACTTAACACAACCAGCATTTTAACATTGGAAGAGGGATCTTAACATGGCAGCCTATTCTTGGCAATACAGCTGCTGAGTCAGAGTCACAGTGTCTATGGTTTCCTACTTCCGTGCTCACACTACTTGCTTATTAGAGGCTTTCCCTTACGCCACTTGAATGAATGCTGATACAAATGAATCAGTGGGGGGCTAGCGGGGGCTAAGCTCCCTCAAAAGAGGCCGGAGATCCTCCCAGCAACATTTCAAGTTTTTAATGTGTCTTGAAAAACTAACTAAAAAACTAAAAAAAACTATTCTAATGCTCAGATGAATGATCTACGAAATGCATACAATACATACAATTAAATTAAAATCTAATGTAGGTAAGCAGGTAAGTGTGCTCATGGGCTTAGTGTTATGATGATATGTCTGATGGACACCATGGGCGACTGAATACAGGCCACCTTCCTCCTATCACCCTTAACCAAATGCCGTCTATGCATATTTTGCTAACAGGGGGGATCCATTAACTTCCTTATATATATATATATATATATATATTTGAAGCATGTGAAAGCTACAAACTGATTAATATAAATATAACTGTTGCTGATGTCACTGGCCGCATAAAGATTGTCTTGAATTTGGGGGTCCTAGGAGTCATGGGAAATGTAAGGAGAAAACATCAACAGATCTACACAAATCTAAACCTAATATGCACAATACAGATGCTTCATCTCGTAAACATGAACATGTCGCCTCACAACATGTCGTTGTGATCCGTATGACACCTCAAAGAGCCCAGGGCCCTCTGAAGAGTCTGGGTGCAACCTTTGGCTAAACCCTTTTCTGTGTGCACAATGTGTGATATTTGATAAATCTCCATTTCCATATTTTACTTTGCAGACATTTCCTTGAAAACTTAATGTGAATAAGTTCAGACAGACAGAGAGACAGACTTTAACGTAAGTGTTAAAACAGACAAAACAAACACTACAGTGAGCTTAACTGCTAATGCACTGTGCCTTTGTCTTAAAAAGGTCCACTCTGTCTTGAGGGCATCACTTGTTATTCATTTATCAGCAACATACTTACAGTTTGATAGTTGAACCACTATGCTTTAACAAGTGGACATTACATTGAGCGGAATTAACCTGTACTTAACCTTTTTTTCAGACATACACATTTAGACAAACGGAACACCTGTAATCCTTAAGTGCAGCTGTGCTTTACTTTGCTGATACATATAGAACCAGTTTACTGGGCATGTTGAATGTGTGAACATACAGTGTGTTTGATCCACAGACATATACAACTGACCTTATTGGTGGAGTCCTTGAAGCCACACTCTCCTTTATCGTACCACCACTTGTTTTTCATCTTGTCTAGGGTCCCTTGCTCATTCAGTTTCAATACGGCAAGGTTTACTGGCACTCTTTAATGGGAATAACATAAATAACATCATTATCAATGTTATCTTATGTTATTAGTAGGGCAGCTATTCTCACTCTCTGGTCTAGCAACCAATACAGGGTCTACTAATGTTTGTTATTTGCAGCAATGTCTTGTGAATGATACAACCTTAAAGCTTGGCTTTACAATAATTTGCCACATTCATTAACATTTAAAGACCATGCTGAAATGTGTGATTAACCAAAGTTCAGTTTAGAGCAAATTTTTAATTTAAAACCTTTTATCACTGTGATCAATTAGACAAAGTGTGTATGGGCAGGGCCCCTCTGTTTGGCCCCAGAGAAAGAGAATGAGAGACGCTGCAGTGAAAAGCCTTTCTGCTTTTTTCAACAGTAGTATTGCTCCAGGCCAGAGCCATAGATAAACAGAGTTTGTCCAGGTTGCACAAACTTTTTTATCAACAGCCCTTCTCCTGCACTGTTGCTGCCATCTGGTTTGAGGTCGCCTGACCCTGACCTTGCCCCTGAAGCCTGCCCTAACCCTGACCTCAACCAAACAGGGTGCAACACATCGATGGAAGAAGCAGCACAGACTACAACGCTACCTGCTGGGGCTGTCTGTCAGCAACTGCCAAATCTAATTGTATGTAACATTTACGAGTATTTGTTTACTAATATATTTGTGTGAACACAGCTACAGAACATTGCTACCTTCACATGTGGCGTTATAATTATGCTACTTCTTTCACACCTGATAACCCCGTGTTACCTTCATGTTAGTGTGTGTGTGTGTGTGTGTGTGTGTGAGAGTGTGCGTATTAACCTTGCTCTCCCCTCCTCCGCTGCCGCATTCTCCCTTGTCATACCACCACTTGTTTTTCAGTTTGTCCAGCAGCCCCTGCTCGTTCAACTTTAACACCGCCAGGTTCACAGCATTTCTACATGAACACAGTGGCTGTTAGCAGTTCAGTTGTTGTCATTGTCAGTCCTCCTGCTGGTATGCACGTTAGCAGCATGAACAGTATATCCATAGCATTAACAGAATATACACAGCTGGGATGCTTCTCTTTAATAAGCAGCAAACTCGTCAGTATTAGATAGGACTAGCATGTCTTAGCCACTAAGCACAACCTGTGGAATAACATGGACATAGAATGAATGTTGAGTAATATGTCTAAGTCAGAATAACTTGACAAAACCATAAAGATATGGTTGGGTGGTCGTTTTATTACAAATCTCTTGTTAAATGATTTCTTTGCTATTAGCTTAGAACACTATGAAAAACATCCATGAATCTGCTTCACATTATTAGCTTGCATTGACCGTTGTTTTTTTCGCTGGTTGAAATGTCAGAAGTTGCCAACTGCAGATTATATCTTACTTCTTATCTAATGTAAATGTTGTAAATGACCTGACAAAGGACAAAACTACATGTGGCTGTTGTCTGGTTAGCATGCTCTCTGCAAGTCATTTTTGTATTAGAAAGTTATTAGTGCTGCATTCAACACTATTGATCATAAAATCATGTTGCAGAGACTATAACATTCCTATTTATTAGATCAATCTCAGTTTATGTATTTTGCAATTTAACAATGAATCCTCCATGCACACTAAAGTTAGCAACGGTGTTCCACAAGGCTCTTTGACCAATGTAGCGTGTACAGCCAAGAACTAAGAAAAGAGATTTCTCTGCGTTGGCTTTCTGTAAAATCCAGAATTGCATTTAAAATCCTTTTTCTGACCTACAAAGCTCCAAATGTTAAGGCACTAATATTTTGAAGAGCTCATAGTACCCTACTGCCCCACTAGAGCACTTGTGGTTGCTACAGTCTCTAAAAGTAGAACGGGAGCCAGAGAATTCAGATATCAGGCACCTCTCCTGTGGAACCAGCTCCCAGTCTGGGTTCTGGAGACAGACTCTGTCTTTACATTTAAGAAAAGGGCATTTAGTTTTAATGGGTACTTTTAAATCTGTTAAACAGTTACTTCAAATTATGGTAGATGATTGCATCATTAGACCAAAAGTAACTGAAGCTGTTATTTCAGCAGAGCAAAGGGACAAATTCATGTATACTTTGGTGAAGCAGATGGCTTATGGGCAAATAATTTGTTTAGCACAAGAGCAAAGTCAAGCTATGGAATGGTTCTTCTTGGTTATTCTGACCAGGATTAATTTACAGACTGATAGAAGAAATGTATTTAGAATGGTTGGCAAAGCTGCTAACATTACAACCAGCTATTCAACAGTATGAAATCTGTTTGGATTTTAGTAGTTGGTGTTTGGGCATCCTACTGCCAGTCCAACAGTAAATAAATAACTAGTGAGGATTAATCGTTGGTTGTGTGGTTGAGCATCCAGGCTTTTGAAACTTAGCCAGCCTCAATCCAGGTTCAATACCTGGGAAAAAGTAAGAATGCCACAAGCTCGTAGACTAAAGTGTTCTTTTTCTAACTTCATTTAGTGTTTTTACTATGGAAATTTCCTTTAATACTAACCTGTGACAGACCAGTCAAACCTCATCTTCCTGACACGTTTCCACATTTTGTTTCCACAGGAAATTCTGAATATTTTCATACATTTACTATCTCATATGCTCACACTCACGTGAGCAGGCAGACTGGGATTCGGATTTGGTGATTAGGGCTCTTGGATCCAAATAAGTTGGACAGAGAGCTGGTTAGAATCCTGTGCAATGTGCAAAACATTTGTGTCAGGCTATCAGAAGGGGCAATAGCATCTTATACGGTGTCACTCTCCATTTGTCAGCTGGGGAAAGTTGTGTCGTTCAGACTCTGCCTGCAACTTGTCCGCCTCATGTCTTCAGTGATATCTGTAGTAACATTGGGGCTCCTCAAAATGTCAAAATCTTGGGCAGAGCAGTGAAGGGCATTTGGTCTCTGAGGCAGTGTTTTTAGCACTGAAACAGACTGTGGTAGCTTGCATCAACTCCCAGGGTGGCACTCACTCCAACACAAGAAGCCCAGAAAATAATATAATAATTATCTGGAGCAGCATATGTATTTTGAACAGGCGCACAGATCTACTGTCCAGAGGGAGACCCCTGTATGGGAAGTAGACCTTTAACCCTCACGCTGTGGAGATACGTCATTGCATTATAGGACAACACACAGGAAAATTACAATTACAGTACGTCAGATTGTCACGTGGGCAGAACACTCCCTTCTTTCATCACCCGTTAAAGCCCATAGAAGATCTAGGGTTGAGGTTTCTCTCCATTAAGATTGCATGGTTCTTAGCTTTTACCGCAGCTAAGCGGGTGAGTGGCTTGCATGCTTTGTCCATAAACCCATTTTTCTTATAGTTTGCACTGAGGCTCTCAAAGGTGTGCCAGCAGCCCAAGCCAGATTTTGTCCCCTTTATGACACATTTTACAACAGACCTTGAGGCTTTGAGAGAGCAGTCCAGGAGTGGTCTATATATTCCATAGTACAACACCCAACTAAGTTAGAAAAAGAACTTTGGGCTAGCTTTGTACTTAATGTTATCATTCCACGTAGCATGAACACGGCACATTTCTAAAAAAGGCTTCAATTAATTTAGGCTTTAAATTCAAATCCATTCAGGCTTCTTTTTGGATAAACTGTCTCATTAACCTAAACCAGAGCAAGACTGGTCAGGCCAGTGCCTTTTTGTATCTTTTAAAGTGCCTACATGTACTAATTAACTCCTGAAAAGGAGAATAGACAACCCAGCAGGAAGAGCTTTTTACACAATAGTAAAAATGTAATGGCAAGATGAAAAGGCGGTGAAATTGGTGCTAATAGGGGTGTGGTATTTTGTATTATTGAATCAAGCTTGTCAATAGCAAACCTCAAGTATGGTGGTGATTAATGGAGGCTAATATTTGAAAGTCATCTAAAACATTCTCTATATTATGTAGTGTACTGATGTGACAAATAACTTGGTATGGGCTCAGTTCACTCAGATTTGATTAGTTGCAAATACTCAAAAATCATTTGTTATGACTATATCTTTGTATTTTCAAAATTTGAATGTGTTTTTTACATGCCAAAGGGTTGTGAGTGTAT
This sequence comes from Etheostoma spectabile, assembly GCF_008692095.1. NCBI lineage: Eukaryota > Metazoa > Chordata > Actinopteri > Perciformes > Percidae > Etheostoma > Etheostoma spectabile. Next base: position 2,182,977 of record NC_045734.1, on the reverse strand, counting down.
TTTTTTCTGAACTGAACCCAACATTGATATTATACCATTAAACATCTACTTTGAATGCAATAGTGGGAACAAGGGGAAAAAGACGTTCGATGACAACAAGATAAGATCATGCTAGGAGCAGAGACATGGAATTCTATGAATAATTCAACCAGTATTAAGCTCTGAATCTAAAGATTTCCTACTCAAAGGTTGTAGAAATAAAAACAAATATGTCTCTGGTTCTACCATGCTATAGTACAACAACAGCAGTCCCAGCTAATCTATTAGTTAGACTTAAAGCTCCATTAAGCGATTTGATTAAAGATGAGTCAAGTAATATCAAAGGGTAGCTTGGGCTGCTGACCTCAGAGTCAGCACCCAACTCTCTAGCTCTTTCAACTTTGGTTCACAAGTCCATCTGGTTGAAGCCCAGTGGTTCTCTCTGAGCCCCCGCCCCCCACAATGACCACACCCAACTGAACTCTCTTCATTGGCACGTTCCAGTGATATGATTGGATAAAAAAGTGCTGAAAAGCCAACTTTAACAACTAGCTGGTAAAGTGAGTGAACACTGGGAAAGCAGAAGAGATTCTGATATTTGTCCCTGGAGTTGATGGCTTAAAGCTTCCGGAGGCTTTATAGTAGAGTTAAACCTCTTCCTCTCCCCTCTCCGTAAAGCCCCTCCCATCAGACGAGCATGGGTATGCACCGGCTCATCTGATGGTACAATACTAATCTTTCATTTCATTATATATGGCAATTCTATGAGATTGACATCCTGTTTTCTTTGCAAAGCCCTGTGAGATAACGTACTGTGATTCAAGGCAACAACAGGTCGCACTGTTGCTTGCTCTGGAGGAAACTACTGGAACTGTTGGGTCCTTGTGGATTCTGGAGTGTGGTCTAGACCTGCTCTATCTGTAAAGTGTCTTGAGATAACTCTTGTTGTGATTTGATACTATAAATAAAATTGAATTGAATTGAATTGAACAGGCTGGTCTGCCGCATTAACGTTCCCCCTCACACTGCCTCCGGCATGTCCCCGTTCGGATGGCAGCAGTAAGCGGTGCCGTGGCTTCATTTTGAATGGGGGTTGTGTGTTTAGGCTGCAGCGGTGGGGACCACAAGGGGGAGCCGGAAAAATGCCATTTTATTATACTATTTAAGCAGTTTTAAAAAAATGTTTTTATTCTCAACTTGTATAAATTCAAATATTTGTTCTTGTATTTTATTTTGATATTATTTCATGTATATTGTATGTATGTATATTGTAGCCTAGTATTTCGTTTATGTGTATATTCTGTGCTGTGTGACTGATTTTGCTGCTGTAACACTATAATTTCCCATTTTATTGGGATCAATATCTATCTATCTATTTATCTATCTATCTGTCTATCTATCTACAGGTGCCTTAATGCTGCCATCCAAACAAGGACCGGCTGAAAGGCTGTGTGAGAGAAAACATAAATAGAAGAAACAAGCCAATATTTGTGCTAGGCTAACGGTTAACCCCACCAACCTGCAAATTCCACTTGAATTACAATATGCTGTAAGCTTATTAAAGACTTTTTGCCTAACAATGCCAAAAATGGAGTGAATTGTTAACCTAATCCAGCATTACATCATGTTAGCTAGCTAAAACAAATCCTGTTAATTGTCATCCAGCTAACTTCTACGTCTTCTGAGAAAAAATCTGCATTTGTACAGGTTTGGGCTCAATAAGTTATTGCTATGACAACAGTTTCAGTTTCAGAAATCGCTTAATGAAGCTTTAACTGCAAATTCAACAAATTCATGTAACTGGAATCGTCATTGAAAACATTCTGCAGAAGAAAGTCGACAGCAACACAAAGAGACAGAGGAGAGAGTAGGCAGGGCACACAGAACCATACAACCACCTGTAGTGGGCTGAAAAGACATTAGAGTGAGAAACAAACTCAGTGAGTAGCATGCAGCGCAACACACACACACACCACACACACACACACACACACACACACACACACACACACAGCACACGCACACTTGCACACGCACACCTGTTTCTTTTTCATATGTGGCTCTTAATATACAGAAGACAAATTTTGGGCCTATGCAGGTGCAACCAGAACAAAGAGGGACTATTTTTTCTTAGTTGAATATTTTTGTCTGGCCTCAAGAAACTGCCACTTAGAAACTTGCTACTTTGAATGCTGAGAGACAGGAGTAACAATATTTCTGGGTGTCAAACTGGACTAAACCGGACGTTCTCAGGGATTTGGATGAATGACTGACATCTTTTCTGCATAATATATTGTCTATAATCTAGAATATAACATAGTTCTTTTGGAAGGAGACAGCACATTTATAATATGTACACACACACACAAACACACACACACACACACACACACACCACACACACACACACACACACGCACACACACACACACACACACACACACACACACACACACACACACACACACACACACACACACACACACACACGTTTAGGTCATAAACCTTTCGGACAACAAAAACTCCTTTATCCAGGTCTTAAAGAGCGAGCTCATCATAATTGTTATATATTCTCACAAAAGAACAATCAGTTTTAATAGAAATGGATACAGCAGTGGATAGCTGAGAATATTTCACATTAATAATATTAAGACACTACATAATACTAACTTTAGACTCCATACAACACATGCTTAGAATGTTTGGGATGAAGTTTTTCTTTAAGACCTGAAATTTTTAAACTTAAACAGCCCTCCCCCAGTTGTCACGGGAACCACCACCAGCCGTTGGTCAGAGGTGGTAACCATGGTAAAAATACAAACCACTGAGATGATGTCATCAGGGTAGGTGGATTATTATAACAACGAGTAAGCCGCCATGCCCCATTCATCACACTCGCATACTGCAACAGCTAGTTTGCACTGCTGCTCGGGACCAGGCTACACTGCTCCCCATGGGGCTTTGGTTTCCTGAGCATGGGGCAAATGAACACAGCCACAGCTCACACACTGGCTGACACCACCTGACTGCTATAGCAGGGGGTCAGCAAGTGTAGTCTGATCGTTATGTTAAGGCTTTAGAGCGCTGAGTGAGGGAGATTCTGAATCCACCCTCAACTGTACAGGGATTATTAAAACGTGTGGAGTAATAGGCTGTGAATGGGGAGAGGGACAATCACTAGGCAGCAGGTTAGTAGTGTGAATGGTACATGGCAGTGCAGGTTGGCTAGCATTGTTATACTGATCCACCCACCTTAATGGAGATCCTTTAGGTGTGGCGATGCCGTAGCCTTTGGAGTCCAGGTTTCCTCCCACTTTCATTGTGTCGCAAGGTTTCCTCTGCTCGATGTATTCGTTCATCGTGGATTCCAGCAGATAGGCATACTTCCCTTTGGACTTCCTGACACGTAGGACGCCCTCCGACGTCTTCTTGACGAAGACGGAAGGCTCTGCGGATTTCATGTACTGCCACATCTTGTCAAACAAGGCGATTTTAGAGCGCTAAAAACACAGACACAGACACAGATGACATACTACAACTTGGTTTGTACAACCTAGGTACCTTTAGGTACATTTTAATCCTAGGGTATTTCAAAGGTATACTGTGGAGTTTCCTTGGAAAGAAATCTGTACCATTGTGACCTAATAAACATGGTAAATGTTTCTCATTATAAAACACAAACCCGTCACGCCCCTGGACACTTCGCCCCTCCCCTGGTAGGTCCTTACCCTGAAGAACTCCTTGGTGGATCCAGAGTCCAGGGTTCCATACGCTATCTCTGTCTGTTTGGCCAGGTCTTCAGCGCTCTCGATGGGAGAAACCATCCTCTCCACCGTCAGGAAGGCAGCCAGGTTAGCAGTGTATGATGAGATGATGATCAAAGTGAAGAACCACCACACCCCCCCAACTATACGACCTGACAGAGACCTGCACACACACACACAGACACACACACCAGAGTATGCTGTCATTACACTGTCATAACGTAAGCACTCAGAAATTCGTGGCTGAGTTTGGAGGACGGTGAATTCAGAGATCAGAAGTAGCAAAGATCCTTTATACTAAAGATAGCTCATTTCAAGCAGCGCCAATGGTATGAAACCGTCCTCACTTCCTGTCTCCTAATGGGTATTGGCCTCATTTGAAAGTGTAGTGAACATTATGTGGATAGATGAAAAGTTTGTATAATTTATTATTATTTCCTTTTGCTAACATGAGATACTTCCACAGCTAAACGACAGATCTGGCGAGAGTTTGGTCCTGATACAAAAAAAGGTCAAAAAAATGTTTGTCAGAATGTTCTGGAGATATCCTCTTACAGAGAATAGGTCCGATATTTACTTTGTTGTTATTACATCCACCACTAGACCACACAGTTACCCATCTCTCAAACACATATGAATTAGAGTTGATAAATTATTAGAAAGGCCTTTTAGTACAGAGCAGTTCAATACAACTTGATCCATAACTACAACCTCAGAAACTCAGCCACTGAGAACCATCATGTATAACACAATATATCAGAAATTAATTATAAATAATATACACTAAAGCAATGGGAAGAGTTGTGATTTAACTGCATACCAACCTTGGTGAGATGTCACAACCCTGCCGCATAAACGCCCCCAAAGAGAACCAGAGGGAGTTAAAGATCCCAAACTCATTGGTGGATTCGGTTGTCAGCGGCAACGCTCCGTCCTCTGGTTCCTCTAGAGTCCACTCATAGGGGCTGAATCTGGATACCTGCAAGATAAGATTAGGATGTATTTCTCTGATTTTCCCTGTTATGCTGTCCCTACATGAAAACACCCCCCTTTACTTTGGCAGATAGGGGTTGATTTTCATACAGGGGAATGCACACAAGCAATATTTTGCATTAACAGAAGCAAAAGTTTAATGTACAGGAAGCATGAACGGTCACAAGTTGTGGAATCACTGGCAGTTACGCATGGTTTCTGAAGTAAGCCGGGGGGAAGGGGGGTTGTTATATCAGTCTGCCTATGAAGTATTTTAGTGGCTAACTTTCTGTTGTGAAATTGAAACTTTAAAGTGCAAGGTGGAGGCTGGAGGGTTGACCTTGACTAACTGTCACTTTGCTTGTTTGAAAGCCATGATATCTCTCTCTCATGAGTGAGCCAAATTCTCTGAGCGGGCAAAGCAGAGAAAGGGGAGGTAACCTTGTCCCTTATGACCTCATAAAGGGCAAAATTCCAGATCGGCCCATCTGAGCTTTCATTTTCTCAAAGACAGAGCAGGATGCCCAGGGCTGGGTTTACACCTATCACCATGTTAAAAAAACTCCTAAAGTGACATTTTCATGCCATGGGACCTTTAAGAGCTTAGTTTGAGTCCAGAAGAACACTGAGAATGCAGCACATTCATATGACGTCACACATTGACGTTGCAGTCCAAGGACAGTAGCCGGTACGGTAAGGAACAGCACAGCCAGAGTTTTCGGATAAACACTCTTATAAAAGTTGATAAAACAACCTAAGGTGTAATAACAAGGGTATTACTGATCTGGAAAGCCTGAAGAGAGATGGTTTCGTCTCATGTGTGCTGATTTGTAACACGAGTGTGCAAGAGTGTAGTGTGAGAGATGCTCTGGACTGCTGTGCAGTCAGACGTTAGTGGCGATTAGTTTGACATACAGATAAACACAATCCCCTTAAAAGGTCGGATATGTTTTAGTACGTTCATTGAAATGTGTGTTCGTTCTGTTTAACACACAGGGGGCTGACTGCAACAGATGTATGTTGGCAGGCATGCCACGTACGAGTCATGTTTGGGATTCAGGATTTTAACTCATGGGGGTTGGTCAGCAACAGTTTCACAGAATTTGGTCAATTGCAGGTCCCTGTAATCCATTGTAGCAACTCATTTGGCAATGCTTTGAATGTTACGGACGTTCATTAATATCAAAAATGTATGCACTAAAGCTTTAACTATATTCAGTAAGCACTTTCAAGGCAGAAGATTTATGCACATAACAAAGCCACATTAGGAAACTGACAGCAAAGGGAACAGTAGAGTCCTTCTGATAGGAATTAAACACATCAGTCGTGTACACATACACAGACTGACTTACCAAAAAGAGAACAACACTGACACCTATGTAGGCAAAGACTATGCACATCCAGATTTCGTAGGCCAGTGGGTCCAGAAAGGAGAAAACTCCTGGTTTGGATTTCTGCGGCTTCTTGATCATGATAGAGATTCCCAAAGACATGAAGGGTTTGGAGAAATCTATCACCTCTTCACGGACAAGAGTGATGGTCAGCGGGGCGACTGCTATATCTGCTTTCTGTTGGGGAGACAAAGACACAAGGAGAGGGTTTGACAGTGGGTTCTGTGCATTGGATAGAGGAAAAAGAACCGTGCAAGACAATTTTACTAAGGCACTTGTTTTTTTACGGTGTAACACTTCTCCTGCTGTCTGAAAGCAATGTCATCTGGTTCACCGGGACCTTTCCCTACTCCCAGTGTGTGCATCCCTGATTCCTTCCCTTGCCTCCCCCTCATGTCTTAGTTCCGCTCACAGAAGATTCAGACGAAGGAGTCAAAGCAACAGGCATTTTTTACAAAGCCAGACATTTATTACATTATTCAGCCGGCCTAGCCACTCAGGTTCCAGACAAACAAGGGGCTGGGTTCCCAACAGCCAAACTGGTCCTAATTTGGTTTATGATGTCAGCTGGAGAGGAATCTGTCTTGGTAATGACATTAGCCAACGGAGGAACTTAGACATCCCTCACTGCTACTTTCAACACTAGAAAAACTGAATTTTCAGAAAGCATATTATATTATTGTTTGTGCCTCTAAATCTTACCCCATACACCAGCTCTCCAACCATGCCATTCCAGATCTTGGTTTCTGCATCTCTTGCTCCGTATTTGCCATCTCCCACAATCTTTAGCTGGTAGCGTATACCACAGTGCTTTGCAATTTCTGCGGCCAGGTCAACACAGTAACCTAGCATCAGTCAGAGAAAACGAAAAGAGATAAAGATCAGCAGTGTTAGAAAACCGTCTCCAAATACACTCTACAGTGGGGAAAATATCCAATAATCAGCAGCTATCCATCCAAATCATCCTGGGTATAATGGGGAAACATATGGTTACATATATGGTGACATACAACAACTTTCAAAAAGTAAGTAAGTAAGTAAAATGTATTTATATAGCACCTTTCACAGACAAGAAGGGTCACTAAGTGCTTTACAGTAAAAACAAATAAAACAGCAACACATAAAATACTAAGCCATATTGCTAGTTAAAAGCTTGTCTAAAAAGATGTGTCTTCAGGTGTTTTTTAAAAGTTTCCACAGAATCCAAAGCTCTCAAAGCTAAAGGGAGAGAGTTCCAGAGCCTTGGATCCACCACAAAAAAGGCACGATCACCCCTGGTTTTAAAACGTGTTCAGGGGACAGTTAAAAGGTCTCGGTCTGAAGACCTTAGAGAGCGACCAGAAGTGTGGGGGTGTAATAGATCCTTAATGTAAGCGGGAGCTTGACCATGCAAGGCTCTATAAGTAGTGATTAAAATTTTAAAATGCACTCTAAAACCTATTGGTAGCATATTAAGAGCCTTAAGCACCGGAGTAATGTGTGATCTCCTGCTGGTCTTAGACAAAAGTCTTGCTGCTGCATTCTGTACAACTTGGAATTTGTCCATGGATGATTTGTTTAAACAAGTGTACGCACTGTTTGTAATAACCCAAACGTGAAGAAATAAAAGCATGAACAAGTATCTCCATCACTTTTTTAGAGACCACAGATCTGATCTTAGCAATCTTCCTGAGATGGAAAAAACAGGAACAAACCACGGATTTCACATGACTGTTAAAACACATAGATTTGTCAAAAATGACACCCAGATTTCGCACAACATTATAATCAGAGAGTGAGTGCCCCAATGGCCTACCTGATCTTAGGGGTAATGCTGTCTGGGGCAAAAATCATCCCCTCAGTTTCATCTGAATTTAATTGCAAAAAGTTGTCAGCCATCCCTTTGTTAATGGAGGCTAAACAAGTGTACAGCAAGGACAGTTTGTTTAGCCTATCTGGAGTAAAAGATAAATATAATTGGATGTCATCAGCATAACAATGGTAAGATATTTCCTCAAATCTACTAATAATCTCTCCAAGATGAAGCAAATACAGACTGAACAGCAGGGGGCCGAGCAAAGAACCTTGGTGCACACTACAAGACAGAGGAGCAGAGTCTGACATATATGTTCCTATGGACACAACCAAACTCCTATCTGAAAGATAGGAAGAAAACCATTCCAGAGCTGATCCAGTGAGGCCTACAGTTGTTTTCAGTCTACTAATCAGAGTGCAGTGATCAACAGTATCAAATGCTGCACTGAGATCTAGTAGGACCAGCACAGAACATTTACCCCCATCAGCAGCCATCAAAATATCATTAGAGGCTCTAAGGAGAGTAGTCTCAGTTGAATGTTTTTTACGAAAGCCAGACTGAAACTTATCAAAGATGTTATGAGAATCCAAATCATTATTTAGCTGGTTTGCAACAACCTTTTCTAAAATTTTCGAAATAAAAGGCAATTTAGAAATAGGCCTGTAGTTTTTAAACAAAGCTGCATCTAGATTGTTATTTTTCAAGATAGGCTGAACAAGAGCATGCTTAAAACAGCCAGGGACCTGGCCCAGCTGAAGAGAGAAATTTAAAATTGAAACCAACAATCTGTAGTTTGAAAGAAGAGTACGTGGCAGCGCTCATTGACTGACAGATGAAATGTTTTTTTTATACCACAGCAAGACCTCCACCACGGCCTGTGAGTCTTGATCAAAAAGTGTGATGTGCTGATAAAAGTACAGTCCACAGGACAGAGCTCATTCAGGGAATTAGTATTCCAGTTCCCGGTGCCACGTCTCCGTGAGCAACATGAAGTCCATGTTTCTGGAAGAAAATAAATCACTAAGCAAAAGAGAACGGGCATTTATTAAACCCATCCTGAGCGGTGCAGGAGCACCTGAAGCAGAGAAAGAGGCTCACGGCAGCGACCTCAGATGCGCAGAACACACACCGCAACCAGCGGTAGGTTTTCTCCAGGGCACCGGGACCAGAGCCCCGAGGACACCAGGGAAGACAGAACGAAGACATGAAGGTCTGGAGTCACAGTCAAAGACCCCCAGCTTCAGGAGTTTTATTGGATGAACCTGCCTCCCTGCCCTTTTTCCTCTCTTTCTCTGCCGTTTATTCTTAGGTCGTATTAGGCCCTCTCCATGTCGCATACCAGTTGCAGGCGGACATATGAACGGGGCTGCAAAGGTGCATCCGTCACCACACTCCCCCATGGAGGATCGGATCAGCAGCATTGTTTGGCGATCGTACACCCACGCCAACATTTAGTAGCAATATAGCGCAGGAAACTGGTTGCTGGGACGAGCAACCAGCCGCAGCGGCAAAGCCAAACACAGGCGCCATTGCACTGACGTGGAACTGTATATTACCAACATATTATGTATATTGTGTGAAAATCTTAAAATGCTGTATATTCATGCTTCATTAGAAGGCGGCATTACCATTGTGTGTTATTTATAGAGAGCCCTGTATGGGCCTGGGGAAATGGGACAAACCCATTTCTGTAGCTTTAATCCTCTGGGGTCGAGAGCTCTGCCGCCGTGTAATATGCAATTTTTTTATTACGTGAATACGATAAAAGATAAAACTTTTCACACTACTCTAACTAATCAAGAATCTCAAGAATTGTAGCAAACTAAGACAAACAGCAAGACTACATCAGCAATCATTTATTATTTGTCAGTGGACACATTTGGAAAATTTTAAATTATAAGGTTTCTGTCAATAATTCTCTCATGCTTTTATGATAAGAAACAATACACATGTATTCTAATCATCCTTGGTTAAAGAATCAAACACACACACACACACTCAATCAATACAGTATATAAACATACCTTCATAACGGTCATTATCCTGAAATAGCTCAGAATTCTTCTTCATCATCACGTAGGGGCTTCCTGCACACACACACACACACACACACACACACACACCACACACACACCACACACACCACACACACACACACACCACACACACACACACACACACACCACACACAGTGCTATCAGGTCTTCCAATAGATTCAGAATTCAAAAAACCTTCTTATCTAGGTTATTGTCAACATGTGAATTCATTTATTTTTTTTAAGATTATTTTTTGGGCATTTTAGGCCTTTATTTATAGCTAAAGACAGGAAAAGTGCAGAGACCTAAAACCTAAAATACACCTTACATATAATAATAAATAAAGTTAAGTTTATAAAGTTACTAAAACAAACAACAATTAGCTGAATTTAGTATTGATGACGCAAAAAAATAATAACGGTTACTTTAGCCAAGTTAGTAAAATGTAAGGAGGAAAAAAAAAAAGTTGGTACAAAAATAAATAGTAAAGTAAAAATATCTGAAATATCTACTTCAGTACAGTAACAAAGTATTTGTACTTCCCATCTCTACTCTGCGGTAGGGACTGAGCCTTGGCACATGGGGTGCACGCTCAACCAGGTGAGCTACCAGGGCAATATGTAGATTTAAGTAACCAATAACAATTATATTGTTATAATTTGAGCTGATAATAGATGGTAGAGTAATCAGATGAGATTAGGACAATGAACTATGAAACTCTTGCATGTCTAGGATACCAAAAATGTTGACCAGGGAGAGTTGCGAGGGTTTAGGATGGTGAGACGAGCACTTTGCAAAGGGTTTACCTCTGCAGGCTGCAGGGCTGACGTGCAGTTATACTCCCCGGAGCATCGCTCTACTATCATTCAGATCTGTTCATACAATCCACTCTGATCCCAATCTATATACTGTATGCTGTGTAATGTTACCATCCCTGTGTTTGATGTTGCAGTTTTTGTTTAATTCCTCATCTGCGTTTAGCAGAACATTGCCTATGCAAACCTAGATTGGTCAGTTTCATTCCATTTATTAGGATCCCCATTAGTTGTAGCTGAGGCAGCAGCTATTCTTCTTGGGGTCCACACCAAACACAACACCACATAATTTATAAAATATTAATGTCTGAGCTCCACTGTCACTGGCCATTCAGCCAGTCCCAAGAGACTAAGCATTCTAGATGTGCCCCAGAGCACTCAACCTATGGGAACCACTGTAACCCAGTATAACTGGTTCATCTTACCCTGAGACTTCAAGGATTGTACTGATGGTATGTGATGCTAATTGTTTCTAATAATATGAATTACAAATAAACAATTCTTTTAATAATTTTTTTTTATTTCACTAGAATTGTTACACTGTGTATTATAAAGACATTAATGCATCTAGCAGTGTTAATTCCACATCTTATTGTGTTGATGATTATTCTACTCTTTTTAAGTCGGTTGTTTGGACAGACCTGCCCCCATTGTTAAAAAAAAAAATCCTAAAGGAAACACTGCTTCTAGGAATGGATTTGTCATTTTAAGATAAACCTTTGTGCCTCCAAACAAAATTGAGTGATATTCATTTGTTTATTACCAGTATAGTTGTGACGATGACTGTCTTGTTTTCCATTCCCATGGTGTCGTTGGGGTAAAGGTCGGACTTTGTCACCACCATTTTATCCACCTCATTCCAATAGCCAATCTAAAACACACACACACATACCCAGATAGTTACTTATCACATAGCTACATGCCATAATGGTGTTCATGACATGGCAAATAGATTCTTTTGTTACCTTAACAGGTCCATTGTTTTTCAACTCCATGACTGTCACTGAGTAGTTGATTCTCTTCCCGTACTGGTCAAACTGAATGTTCCCTGTTAAACCACTACACTACACCACCACACACACACACACACACACACACACACCACACACAACACACACACACACACACACACACACACACACACACACACACACAACACACACACACACACACACACCACACACTCATAAACACACGATAACAATTAAGCCCAATCATTCAATTGACACATTTGCCTTGCCAATGATGCTCACTGCGTTGCAGCTAAAATTGCGCCAGGTTTTTTGTTGGATGACCCTGCATTTTTTGACAGAGCCAGTTTAGACACAGAAGAGTTTTTAACACAGTCTCGGTTTTTTAGTATCCCGCCACGGCTAACCCCTAACTCTAAACAGCTGTTATGGACCTGGGCCAGTCCAGAGAGTTTAATCCATCCTCACCTGTTTGAGGGCACGTTCAATCTCCACCCCCTGTGCCCAGGGAACCGCTGGATTGGCCAGACAGTCCCCACTGTTGCCACGACGACTCATGTCTATTCTCTGCTTGTGAAGAAAGCGGAACGCCTCGGTCATCACGTGTACGGCGTCATAGGTGAGGGCAGAGGTATACTGAAAGTCACAGAAACATTGACAAAAACATTAACACCTTAATAACCGGATACCTGCTGCGTTCTGAAATTCTGAAAGCCACCATCCACTGTGGGTACCATGGCCTGCTGAACTGCATCTAAAATCATATAAGTGGGTTGCCACTTTAATGACACAGAGTTATGTTGTGCCAGATATAGGCGTGGTTCTAAGACATGGCTTCCACAGAGTTTCCAACAATTGGTTTTGTGCTGCCCAATTTGAATGGACCTTCCAGGTGTTTAAGCCTCCTGCACACTGCACTGGTCACCAGAATACTTTGCACACTGACAAAAGGAATTTAGGAAAATGCGAAACGATCAAGGTGCTGCTTGTGTTGGTCGTTGCAAGCCCTAAAAGTTCATATCATGTCAAAAAGCTATAGCATTTCACATCAAACATTACAAAGGGCTTCGCAACTAAAGCTTGTGTAGCCATAATGCATGGAGAGTTGAGTTAGAGTAATGAATCCAATATTAGCATGATTATACTACAGTGATCCTCATCATTAACCTCATCCCATTAATGCATGTTACTAACTCAACTTCTTCCCTTTCCCGGAGTCTTGTGCTCTCTCGCCCCCGGAGTCTTGTGCTCTCTCGCCCCCGGAGTCTTGTGCTCTCTCGGCCTCTCCTCTCTCCTCCTATCGCTTCCTGCAAGTGTTTCTGGCTCTGGATCTGTGGAGTCTGGATCTATGGTTGGAGTCAGCTGCAGCCACCATGTTCCTGCTCGACCCCCTCTGCTAAAATTCTCCATGTCTCTCTCTCTCTCTCTCTCTCTCTCTCTCTCTGTCTCTTCTCTGTCAGTCTTTCTCTCTCTCTCTCTGTTTCTCTGTCTCTTAAAAGGAAGTTTTTCCTTGCCTCTGTGGCCTAGTGCTCGTTCTTGGTGGGAATTGTTGGGTTTGTGTAAATAACATCCCAGAGTACGATCTAGACCTGCTCTTTATGGAAAGCGCAATGAGATAACTGTTGTTGTGATTTGGCGCTATATAAATAAATTTAATAGATCCTTGGACTAGCTCCAGGTAATGTGAATCCTTCTCACAGCCTCTTTCTCTTCTGGAACAATATCAAGTCATTTAAAGCAGCATATCAGACTATATTTAGATTATCATGACGAATAATTGTTTCCACAGTCAGTACACATAGCAACATATAAATATTAGGGATGCACCGAATCCAGATTCTTCTGCCAAATCCAAAATCTCCTCCATCCTCATAGCAAGGCAGCTTTATTTGTATGGCACATTTCAGCAAAAATCCTCCATTAACATTAACACATTATTGTCCTTCCTTTGCCTGAAGTTGCTGCATGTTGGCTGCAGTCTGTAGATTCCTTCATGCACAACGCATATTCTTTCGGATGTTTCATACACAAATGTCTTAACAGCGGCGATATAGTGTATTGTTTAGGGTCCTCGTCACCACGGCCTTCTTTTTGTTGAAAGTACTGCCAAACAACACCTTTTCTGCTCACGAGTTCCTTTTTTACTTTGCCACAGCCTACTGCACTGAGCGGTCCACGTACCAATACCTTCCCGTGATCAACATTGGCGTCATTACGTCGACCAGCGTTAGGCGCCTAGTGCAAGAGTAAGGTTTGGTGGAAATGAATTCTAAAGTTGAGCAACCTCGTCAAAAAGCCCAATATTCTGCCAAATCCGAGTCCTGGATTTGGTACATCCCTGATCGATATACACATAGCAACATACAAATATAGTCAGTACACAAAATCTCAATGACTGCATAAATCATCCCAGAAGTTAATTTACAATCTTACTCTGATACGTGCATCAGCTCCAGGATACTCCTTCTCTTCCAGGGCCTCCCACTGCTGGTCAAACTTGGCCACCACAGGATCATCAAAATCTACTATCTGAAACCCAGACACGTTCGCACCCCCATACTGGATTTTAGAGAGGTCACCATCTACAAAACCCTGGAACAAAAACAACAGAAAAGTTGTTAGTTGAGCACTTTGCATTTGCACTCTGAGAGGATCTGATGGCACCTCAGTCTATGCATGCCATGTGATGCAGACACATTCTATTAAAGAACATAGCATGTGTCTGTTACTGAAACCCTACATATACCTGTAGCAGGGCTCTACTGGTGTTTTAAAGTACATCATAGTGAAAAATAGTGATGTTAACACCACCAACCATTTCTAAATTTAATATATAACTACCACCTTTTTCAGAGGTTGTTATTAGCCTAGAACAGTGCTTGTCAGTAGCAGTTTAAGCCACAAGTTTGAGTCGTCCTACTGAAAAATAACCAGGCTTGTGAATAGATGATTAGCGGTAAATATGTAGACTTCTTTTCTATCACACTCTTGAGACCTCCCCCTTTTTACTTTTTTACACTTACATTTTTTTGCCCTTAATTATGAGGAGGGGTTTCCACGCAACTTGTAGAATTGTCTGCCTGAATTGCCTGTAACGAAGCACGTTGAAAATCAGCATAGGACTGATATTGGTATTCTTCTTTGGGCTGTCACTGTAAATTTGGTGGGCTCTAATAATCTCTATCTGACATCTACTAGATCTGGGAGCCACTTAGGCAGCGACCCTGAGAGATACTGGACAGCATTAGCACCTTCTAGCCCAGACCTGGGCATCTTACGGCCCGCGGGCCACATCCGGCCCTTTGTGCGTCCCAGTCCGGCCCGCGTGTTGCCAATCATAAATTACAAAATAAATTTAAAATATATATGTCGAGTGTGCAATACAACGGTGCTGCTTTTGTTTTGAAAAGCGTTATTTGTATTGTATACGTGGACGTATGCACGTGCATGATTGTGAGTGAAGGTGAACAGCGGCAATCACAAATTACAAAATACATTTTAAAAAACATCTATGTCGTGCGTGCAATACAACTGTGCTGCTTTTATTTTGAAAAGTGTTATTTATGGACGTATGTCCGTGCGTAACCTGTGAGTGAAGGTGCACAGCGACAAGTGATGCCCAGTTACCCCCCCGAGATGTCCGGTTCCCCCCGAGATGTCCGCTCACGCTAAAAAAAGAAAAGTTGATGACGCATGCGTGTTTTCAACCAGACATGGACTGCCAAGTATTTCTTTACAGAAATGAAAGGTAAAGCCGTGTGCTTAATTTGTGGTTCACAGGTTGCTGTGTTTAAAGATTATAATTTGAATCGCCGCTACACGACGAAGCATGAGGATAAATACGGGAATCTGTCTGATGACGCGCGAGGGAGGCTGACGGTTGATGGTAAAACTGCAAACCCAACTAGGACTTTTTACCAAACTTCACACCCCCAGAGATGCAGTTTCAATCACCAATTCAATGATTTTTTTTTTTTCTTATTTTACTTTCATTTTAATTTCACATAGCCTAATAAATATTTAAGGATTAAGAGTTTAAATAAAACCATCAAAAGCAATCTGCTTTTGTAAAAAGTTAAGTTAGGTTAAATGAAATTATTACCATTTATCTTACGGTATATCAAAAATAATACTGAGCAAAATTTAATTGAAATATTGTCGATGTGGCCCTCCCGCAGTGCTCGGGTTGGTCATGCGGCCCTCGGCAAAAATTAATTGCCCACCCCTGTTCTAGCCCCTCTTTCAGCCCGACGATGCGGATGTTGCATCTTCAGTTCCTGTCCTCCATGTCTGCTTGCTTCTCCTCCATCTCCCAAAAAGCGTGGCCGTGGCTGTCCAGAATACTTGCGTTGCTTACCTGTTGAATCTGAGACTGGCTCTGAGAAAATTGGGGTTCGAGGTAACTTTTTTTCCAGTACTAGATCTGCAATAGCGTCAGTATCGCTGCGTTGTGCTTTACCTTGGCTTGCCATTCTGCCATACGTAACTATGTTGAGCATACAGTGGTAGGATACCGGAGTAGGAACCATACAAAACAAGTATTTGACAAAGTTGGGCTGGGAGCTTTGTCTCAAGCCACAATCTCCGTCCAGCCGATGACGTGACTCCCTTTGACCATGGATAACTACTCCTCAGATCTCTGCAGGGTACATCCAGACAGATAGCTACACTATGTGTCCAATTGGCGTTTTCTGTAGTCCCACAAAAAAAGCTTTTGAACGTACTAATGCTTCACCAAAATAGGTTCTTTCCTGAGACCATTTTGCAGAGGCACCGTCATTGTGTCCAGCACTGCCCATGATTGTGAATGGTTTAAAGAAATGCCAAGAACCAGAGAATTCTTTTCTCCCATCCCAGAATGCTGTGTAAACTAAGGTCGAGCTAACTGCAAGACCTTGATAACCTAGACACTGCATGTTCTTCATGTGAAACAGAATGGATGTTGAAAAAAAGCATGTTACCGAAATTTGCAACATGTTTGAGTAACGTTTCTAATGAATGTACCCATGTCCTCTAAATCAAATTGGAATAGAATTTAGGACCGTAACCCATTCAGGGACCACTGCCCGACTATATATACACCAATCAGCCAGCAATTACCCATTGCTAGGTCATCTTTGTTGCATCTGAGCCTTATTGCAGCTGTTTCTGCCACCCTGTTATCAATGTGTATAATCTGTTTCCCTGTAAGCTAGCTGAACCTGCCGCCTGTCTGATTACCTGCACATGTTACTACCTGCTCTGCTATATATAATATATATATATATATATATATATATATATATGTATAGATATATAAACATACATGTACATCACTATCTATCTTGATTTCACAGCCAAACATAGCAGCGTTTGGTCAAGTTGGACCAGAGACTGACGGGGACTCACCAAGTTAGCGATGATATAGTGGTATCCTTTCACGTGTCTGCCTATGGTGATCACCTGGTGGGAAAAAGAGAACAAGCTCAATAATATAATACTATAAAAAACTGTCATGAACATCAAATGCATTACTCGATGTGTACCATTTGCCAGTCTATTGTGTTTGTCCCGTGAAAACCATGTATCACCAAAAGGTCTGCTTTTCACAAGATTATAAACAGTTTTCAGCTTATAAATACAAAGGATAATTCACAGGGATTTTAAATGGTTTATTTAGTTGAAGAAGTAGAACAACATTCTCAACTCATAAAAGGAAAACAAATGTTGTGTACATGGATTTTTATCGGCCAGCAAGTACGGCCAGCTCATATTTCTGTTTCTGTTTTGCAATACTGAAGAATGAGGAGGGGAGTATTTGTGGTGGCATTTGTTGGCAGCAATTATGAAAGTAATAGCTAGGGGAAAAAAAATCTTGTTACTTAGTGCCTATACCAGACATGTGGTAAATATATGAGCCAATAATATGCTGTTGAGAACACAATTTGAGCAAGCAGTTCTCTGAGAGACTCATTCTTTCTTTCTCATTTGGCAAGGATTTAGCAGGATGTTCTATCTGCTTTTTTACAGACTGTAAAACTCAGCCTTTTTGGCACAACATTTGGTTATTTCTGCTCAAGCAGGGGCTTGTCTTTTTTAAAACCATGTATATTTTGCATTAAATCTGCAGCAATTATCAAGCAGCCCACTGGGAAAACTCCCGGTGCTCCAGATGGCCATTGTGTCATTGCAAACAGGTATTTAAAAAGAGAGTTATAACAAAAACTAAGCTAACCAAACATACAGAAATAAAAAAGAATGGTAATGTATTTGACAGATATAATATAGTGCAGAAGATGGATCTGTAGTATGTAGAATGGTTAGAAGATGCTTTATGTTGATGGATAGATATTGCCTTATAATATTAATAGTAGTGAAAAGACTGGTATCAACCTGTTCCATGATGTCTTTGACTTTGTCTTGTTCACAGTCCAGGATGATGCGCCGCTCCTTACGGATCTCCAGGTCCTAAAAAACACAAGTTGCAGCACAGACTCATCAGAGTCAGCCAGCGTAGGCGAGGTCAGGGACAAACTGTGGAAGCTGTACCCGGGTTTCTGTTCTATTTTTGTCACTTGACTTGGTGGGTTAATGCACCAATGTAGACCTCCCCAAAATCCCTTAAACCAATGACTGAAAATTTGCTTCACACACACTGCACAACTAGTCAAAATCTAATCACATCATATAGTTCGCTGATGACACGACAGTGGTGGGCTTCTACAGGAATAATGATAAAACGTCATACAGAGAGCAACAACCTCTCAAGGAAAAAATAAAGGGTGGGTGGTGTTTTGGATGCCGGCTGACCCCCCTCCACTGTTCCTCAGAGGCTCCAAGAGGATAGGGAGAGGAGCATCAGACCACCGCATGCGGGGTCTCAACACCCACTCTGCATTTGTGTGTGTGTGTATGTTTGTGTCACCGGCCGTGGGAAACATTTGGTTTCCAGATACTTTGTGTGTGGAAATGATGAATCTAGCTCGAAAGTGGAACAGTGTGCAGTGCTGTGTATGAACAGAAGATCAGTACCTGAAACAGGGAGCGGTACGCTTCATCCTTCCTCTCATCTTTCAGGTTTCCTACATTTATCGCTGTGACCACCCATTTCTTCTCTGCTGCAGTGTCCAGTATTACCTGAAGAGTAGAAAGACCTGCACACACATACGCACACACACACGCGCACACACACACACACACACACACACACACACACACATTCCACTTACCACTTACAGCTTTTCCTGAATTTCCTGAATTCTATGTCACAGTAATGTATATTGGGATATGGTTGATAAGTAATAATGAATTAAATTCATTGGCAAAGTACTTCATCACACTGTGTGTACCATATGCGAATGAAATCCAATTAGAAACTTAACATGGCCCACACAAACCCTAATACACCTAGACTTGCCTAAAAGGAGGGTATAAACAAAAACATCGCCAATATATGAGCTTATATCAAAATGCCAGAATGATAATATGCTAGATCACAGATGTATAAGAAATTGAAAAAATATGTTTTACATTGCTTGTCTACCAGAGACTCTAAAAAGAGTTCAAATCAGTTCCACCAAATCAAAGGATCCTGTAATTGCAGGTGTGTTAGAAGTTACAGTAAGCAGCAGCACTAAAATCACAATGCTTCATGTGATACAAAAGAAACACTTCCATTACCTCTATCACTATCGTAGAGATAGGCAAACTTTTCCCATTTGTAGTACTCCACTAATGAAACCAGCGGCCCCTTGATGTCCGGCCTCATCTGGAGAACAAACTGATTCATCCCTTCTGCGGGGAAAGACGGCGTGATGAAGGAGACGTGGAGTGTCTCGCAGAAGGATGTGATGGTGTTTACCGACTTCTTATCGTAGAAGCCGAAAATGGCGTAGACACCTCGGGAGAACTGGGAACAAACTAGGAGACAGAGAGGGAAACATTTAAATAAACTGTAACAAAAAAGGAGATTTAGCCAGCTGTAAAAACATTAAGGCTTGTATATAGCTGAAGATGATGATCAACATTAGGGTCAAATACCTATTAAATATGTCTTAATTAAGTGTAAATTGATGTCTAAATAAATACGGACAGTTGGACAACCAGAGTGTAAAAAGGATCGATATGTATTGTTTTCTGTACTCTGAGCTTGTGTGTGTAGTAGTGTAGTGCCACACACCTCCTAACACCACCAATGAACATAGCATGAAAACACACAAACACACACACACACACACACACCACACACACACACACACACACACGCGCGCTGTCTGTCTGTCTCCCGTCTTGACGTTCCAACAAAATCCAACCTGTTTGATATTATTCTAAGTTTTAAGTCTTGGTAGTGAAGTTAAATCATGTGAACATTGTCAACAACCAATGGAACAGGAAGTCAGTGCTACTTTTGATTGCTATGACGCTAAGCTAAAAGCTTAAGAGGGAAAGTTGCTGATATTCAACCCTTCTGAAGCGAGTCATCCAATGACATTAGTTGTAGTCTTGCAATGTGTGACCTTGTGAGATCCCTAGTCTTTAAATATTATGTCTTCAAAGCGCCCATATTCTGCTCATTTTCCGGTTCATAATTGTATTTTTAAGGTTGTACCAGAATATATTTCCATGGTTTCATTTTCAAAAAACACCATATTTTTGTTGTACTGCACAATGCTGCAGATCCTGTTTTTACCCTGTGTGTTTGAGTCTCTGTTTTAGCTACAGAGTGAGACATCTCACTTCTATACCATCTTTGTTGGGAGCTGCACATGCTCAGTAGCTAGGTAAGATCACATCAGCTAGATAACTCTTTCTCCAGCTTTAGTCAGTCCAAGGCAGGATTAGCTTGGAGACTTCTTCTAGACCAGGGCCACTTAAGGAATACCTGCACTACAGGGACAGGAAGTAGTTCTTTTGGAGATTATGGTCACCTAGTGGCTGTTGGAGCAGTGTTTTGCCATTGAGAACAAGCTAGCATGCTAGGGTTAGCCACCTCGTCTCTAGTGACGTAGAAAGCCGTGCAGATGTTGAACAGCTCACCCGGAGACTGAAGACAGAGGACATTCAGAAACCGGATCTCACTCAGAACACCATGGATGGTTTTTTTCCCCAAGTTTGTATGTGTGTAGAAGCACCAGAGACACAAAATAACACCCCAAATCACAGAAATATAGATTTTTTTCAAAATATGGGCTCTTTAACATTAGATGTGAGATGATTGTCTTTAGACGTGAGATGGTGTCACACTTTAGTCCGTTTAAAGTCTTCTAGGGTATGGTAGGCATCAGTCATTGGACAAACATTTTTAGGGGTCCAAGCCCGAGAGGGCTGGGGGCCCTGCATGCAAAGCAGGGTGGCCCCCAGCATGTTAGATATGTCATCAAAGGGAGCGAACAGCTGCTGTGATGTAAGAACTTGGGCTTTTTATTTAAAGGGGGTTCACAGAAGAAGAAGCACTTTATCTCCAGCTATAATTAGTTGTCCTACTTCAATGACCTTCTTACACTAGAAATAAAAAGTCTTGTTCCATCTCCTTGGGATATTACATGTGCATTACATACTGTCTCAATGCATATATTCATCTTCTCTGCTCAGAAAAAGGTCATGCTGTGGGCTGACCTTGCAATTTATGAACATGACTCAACCATGACAACACTCCTTCATAAGTGTTCACTCTATTAAGTGAGTGACCTCAGTGTGTGTGTGTGTGTGTGTGTGTGTGTGTGTGTGTGTGTGTGTGTGTGTGTGTGTGTGTGTGGCAGGGAAAGCAAGCGGAATGCTGATCTGATTTTTTCACATCTTGCACTAAACCATTCAGCTATTGTTCTCTATTCCTTTTAATGTGTTTATGTAACTGTTTAACATATTTTTGTTAGATGCACTGATATGTTAAGGACTATCTATCTATCTACTGTATCTATCTATCTATATATCTACTGTATCTATCTATCAACTTACATCTACCTATCTGTCTACCTATCTATCTTTCTAAACCCTAATTTAACTGAAAGAGAACAAGAAACAGAAGCAAGGCCAATCTAAGCATGAGCAAAGACTATTTGAGTGTGAGGGCAGGGGTTTGAGGGTAAGCAGTGTTTCCTCTGTTGAAATGCTGATGGCGGCCCGCCACGGTAACATTTCCGCCGCCATGGTAGAGGGTAGACGCACAACAGGGTTTCCGCTATGTACACTGCGCACCGCCGCTCCTTCAGCTGTTTATTAAAAGTTGTAAAGTCGACCCACTCATTCTTGGAACCGAGATTGCAGTACAGCTAGTCACTAACATCCCAAACTGGCTCAGTCAATGAAAGAATCTCAGGACCCTGCACATCTTACATAAATTATAAATTTGTAGCAGGTAACAAACAAGAGTGAATCAAGCAGAAAAAGAAGACTCTATGCATTCACTGCTATGACAATATTCTGTACTTGAATAGCAGAGCTTTGAGCCTCAGGCCATCATTCCATCAGGCTCTGATCAAGGCAGAGTATACTGCATGCATAGAGTCCTCATTCCCATTGCTTCCATCTCTCTGTAACATACTTGTAAATAATAAATAGTGGCATATGTTATTAAGCGTCAGAATATGTTATTGAGACTAAATGGGAGATGCCAAAGCTTATAATTTTCAGTTATTTATTGGCTTATTTAAATCAGGCAGTGTACAATAAATAAATTGCACCAAATATCACAATGCCAATTCTCATCTGTTGTCTCTGGGCATGTATAAGTGTACATCTATATAAAATATATATTTCAGCATAACACTAATGTACATCTGTAGGACAGACCAGTGTGTATACATTCAGAGAGTCATTATCAGACCTGAATCACAACGGGACTCTAACATTAGTTTACACTGACTAAAACTAACTGTTTTTGTGGCCGGGTTGGCCCAGTGGGTAGAGCAGGCACACATACAGTATACTGAGAGGTTTACTGTATGTCTCGACGCAGAGGTCCAGGGCTTGAATCCAACCTGTGACCATTTCCTGCATGTCTCTCCACTTTCTCACCTAGCTGTCATATCAAATAAAGGTGGAAAAACTAACTGTTTTGTTCACTTAATTAAAAGTTTGAGCAAAAGTCTCCCCCTGTTAAATCCAACTATGTTAAAGAGGACCATACTACAACTCTGCCCTGCCAGATGCTGCTCTGTCCCTCTCCTCTGCCAGCTCTGTGGCAGGTGGTGTGTGTGTGTGTGTGTGTGTGTGTGTGGTGTGTGTGTGTGTGTGGTGTGTGTGTGTGTGTGAGTGAGAGACAGCCGATCAGCGAGCT